>NW_028016732.1:0-728 GCF_054177405.1 Leptonychotes weddellii
TCTTTGATTGATGCTAAAATGTGATAGGCCTTTAGATTCTCAGTTAGGTACATCAACATCTTATATATTGAGAATATTAGGTGGGTTAATTTAAGAGGAAGATTTGAGTAGGGGAAGAGACAGACAGACTGCGGGAGGATTTGGGATAGCTAATGTTGGGAGCAGAAGAGAGGGACATGGAAGACAAACAATTCCACTTTGCTAAGTGCCAGTTCTGAATATCTCACTAAATATCCTGAAAAGGAAATCCTGGCCAGTAGAGCTAATGTGCATACACTGAAGAACAGATGGCTCACATTTTGTCAATTTTTAGTCAGTAATATGATACGTTTTGAAAATTTGGGGGTAGGGTATGAGATAGGAAAGCACCCCACCCACGCTGTTCTTTACCAAGCTTGTACTTTTAACCTTGTAGGTGTCTACTGATTGTATCAAAATGTTATCTCCCTCATGTTCCATATCTCATGTGTTATGTTAATTCGTTTTCTTTGCAATGAATGCTTCTTCTTAAAAAAAAACCCATTTAGGGGCGCCTGGGTGGCTCAGTCGTTAAGCGTCTGCCTTTGGCTCAGGTCATGATCCCAGGGTCCTGGGATCGAGCCCCATATAGGGCTCCCCGCTCCGCAGGAAGCCTGCTTCTCCCTCTCCCACTCCTCCTGCTTGTGTTCCCTCTCTCGCTGTGTCTCTCTCTGTCAAATAAATAAATAAAAATCTAAAAAAAAAAAAAA
>NW_028016733.1:0-728 GCF_054177405.1 Leptonychotes weddellii
TTTTTTTTAAAGATTTTATTTATTTATTTGAGAGAGAGAGAATGAGAGACAGAGAGCATGAGAGGAAGGAGGGTCAGAGGGAGAAGCAGACTCCCTGCCGAGCAGGGAGCCCGATGCGGGACTCGATCCCGGGACTCCAGGATCATGACCTGAGCCGAAGGCAGCCGCTTAACCAACTGAGCCACCCAGGCGCCCCTCTAATAAACATTTTTATAGGGTTTACTATGTGCTAGGTATTTTTCTAAGTGACTAAACCATACTGTCAGGTTAGTCCTTTAATCACCCCCCAAATAAGGCACTGTTATTATGCCAGATGGGGAAACAGGGTCAGAGTGATTAAATAATTTGGTGAGGTGGTAGATCCAGGATTCTCTCCTCGTTCTGGAGTTACTGCTCTTGACCTCTGCATCATGCTGCCTCCCTTTAGCCAGTCCCCGCTTACAAAGAGATTATGTGATAGAGATTATAGAATACGTTATGATAGAGAAGGTGAAGAATATGCAAGAAACAACAAATACAAATTGAACTCCTACTTGTTTTGTACACTGCTGTATTCCCCAGCACCTAAAACTAGGGACTGAATAAATATTTGTGGAATGCTGTTGAAAGACTTTGTGGTAAATACTATGAAGCAAACACATTGGATGAGATGACTGACACTCATGGGAATGGATTTGCTTTATATGGGGTGGCGAAGGAGGGCCTCTCTGAGGAGGTAATGTTTGAAC
>NW_028016734.1:0-11341 GCF_054177405.1 Leptonychotes weddellii
TCAGAGGGAGAAGCAGACTCCCCGCCGAGCAGGGAGCCCGATGCGGGACTCGATCCCGGGACTCCAGGATCATGACCTGAGCCGAAGGCAGCCGCTCAACCAACTGAGCCACCCAGGCGCCCTAATTGACATTTTTAAAAACCCCATCCAAAAACATCAGAATGCATATTCTTTTCATATGCAACAGATCATTTACCAAGATAGACCATATCTTGAGGTATAGAACATGTTTAAATGAATTTAAAGGTCTTCATGTCATAAAAACATACCTTCTCTGGTCACTATGGAGTTAAGTTAGGCATCAATAACCACAAGATCTCTGGAAACTAAAGAACACATTTCTAAATCCTAAATAACCCATGGAACAAAGAAGAAATCAAAAGAAAAATATAACTATTTTGAAGTGAATTAAAAGAGAAACAGCACACACCAAAATGTGTAGGATACTGCTGCTGAAGTAGTACTTAGTGGGACATTTATAGTACCAAGTGCCTACATTAGAAAAGAAGAAAAGTCTCAAATAGAAGATCTCAGCTCCCACTTAGGAAACTAGAAAAAGAAGAGCAGATTATACCTAAAATAAACAGAAGAAAAGAAATAATAAAGAGTAGGAATAAATGAAATAGAAAACAAAAACAGGAGAGAAAAGTCAAGGAAACCAAAAGCAGAGTGTTTGAAGAAAACAAAGTGATCAATTTCTAGTTAGAGTGATCAAGAAAAAAAAGAGACAAGACACAAACCACCCATATCAGGAATGAGAGAGGAAATCACAGTCTGTCTTATAGCTATGTAAAGGATAAAAAACTATTTCAAACAACTTTAGGCCAATAAATTTAGCAACATAGATGAAATGGAACAATTCCTTGAGAGATGCAAACTACTAAAGCTCTCTCAAGAGAAATAGATTACTTGAATTGTCTTCTATCTATTAAAGAAATTGAATAACTCAGATACCAATAAGAGAAAAAAACTATAGACACATATCTCTCATTAACATGTATGCAAAAGTTCTAAATAAAATTTTGGCAAATCAAATTCAACAATATACAAAAAGCATACATTGTGACCAATGGAGTTTATCCTAGGGGTATAAGATTGGTTTAACATTTGAAAATCAATGATAAAAATCAGCATATTGGGGCACCTGGGCAGCTCAGTTGGTTAAGCATCTGCCTTCAGCGCAGTTCATGATCTCAGTGTCCTGGGATCAAGTCCTGCTCAGGCTCCCTGCTCCATGGGGAGCCTGCTTCTCCCTCTCATTCTGCCCGTCCCCCTACTCGTGCTTTCTCTCTCTCTCTCTCTCTCTCTCTGTCAAATAAATAAATAAAATCTTTTTAAAAATCAGCCTATTAACAAACTAAAAAAAAAATCGTATGTCCATCTCATTAGATACATGAACAGTATTGGACAAAACCCAACACCTATTCCTGATAAAAACTCAACAAACTAGGAATATAAAGGCACTTCTTCAACCTGATAAAGACAATCCATGAAAAATCTAGAGCTAACATACTTAATGGGCAGGGAATTAATGCACTCCTTCTAAAATGAGGAACAAGGAAAGGATGTGTGTTTTCATCATTTCTATTCAATATAATGTTGAATTATGTTGAAGGTATAGCCAGTGCAACTGGCAAGAGGAAGAAAAGGCATCCAGATTAGAAAGGAAGAAGTAAAACTGTTTTTTTGGCAGATGACATGCAGAAAACCTTGTGGATTCTACAAATATGATACTAAATATGACTTTATCAAGGTTGTAGAACATAAACTATTCAATTATGTTACAATATATTAAATAACATGTACTATATATCATAATTGTATTTCTGTACACTAGTGATAAACAATTAGAAATTGAAATAATATTTATATAGCATAAAAGTATAAAATACTTAAGGATAAATCTGACAAAAGATGTGCAACACCTATATGCTGGAAACTACAAAATATTACTGAGTGAGTTAAAGACCTAAATGAAGAGGTGTACCCTGTTATGTATAGGAAGATTCAAAATTGTTAAGATGTCAAGTGTCCCCAAATTGATATATAGATTCAGTGCAATCTCAATAAAGATCTTAGCACATCTTTTTATAGAAATTAATGAGTTGATTCTAAAGTTCATAAGGAAATGCTAAGAATAAAAAAAAGCAAAAACAAAAACAAAGTTCATGAGTTAATATGATCTTTGTTCAAGGTTTATTATGGAACTGCAGTAATCAAGATGGTGTGGTCTTAGGATAAAGATAGAGGAATAAATCAATGTAACGGAGTAGAAAGTCCAGAAATATACCCACATTTTTAAGACAATTGATTTTTGACAAAGGTGTAAAGGCAATTCAGTGGTGAAAAATCTTTTAATCAAATGGTTCTGGAATAATGGAATATCTAAATGCAAAAAGTAAACCCTTCATCAATACTTTATACCATGTATAAAAATTAACTCAAGATAGATATAAATCTTGGGGCATCAGAGTGACTTAGCTGGTTAAGCCTCCGACTCCTGATTTTGGCTCAGGTCAAGATCTCAGGGTTGTGAGATTGAGCCCCAGGTCAGACTCCGTGCTGGGCCTGGAGCCTGTTTAAGATTCTCTCTCTCCTGGATGAAAGACCTAAATATGAGATAGGAATCCATCAGAATCCTAGAGGAGAACACAGGCAGCAACCCCTTTGACCTTGGCCACAGCAACTTCTTGCTGGACACATCTCCAGAGGCAAGGGAAACAAAAGCAAAAATGAACTGTTGGGACTTAATTAGGATAAAAAGCTTTTGCATAGCAAAGGAAACAATCAACAACAATAACAACAAAAACTAAAAGGCAACCTACAGAATGGGAGAAGATATTTGCAAATGACAAATATCTCGACAGATAAAAAGCTAGTATCCAAAATCTATAAAGAACTAATCAAATTCAACACCCTCAAAATAAAAAATCCAATCAAGAAATGGGCAGAAGGCATGAATACACATTTCTCCAAAGAAGACATACAAATGGAAAACAGACACATGAAAAAATGTTCAACATCACTCAGCATCAGGGAAATACAAATCAAAACCACAATGAGATACCACCTCACACCTGTCAGAATGGCTAAAATTAATAACTCAGGAAACAGCAGACGTTGGCAAGGATGTGGAGAAAGGGGAACCCTCTTACATTGTTGGTGGGAATGCAAACTGGTGCAGCCACTCTGGAAAACAGTATGGAGGTCTGCAAAAAGTTAAAAATAGAACTACCCTACGACCCAGCAACTGCACTACTAGGTCTTTATCCAAAGGATACAAAAAATAGTGATTCAAGGGGGCACATGCACCTCAATGTTTATAACAGCAATGTCAACAATAGCCAAAATATGGAAAAACTTTGTAAGATGTCCATTGAGGGATGAATGGTTAAAGATCACACACACACACACACACACACACACACACACACACACACAGGACTATTCAGCCATCAAAAAGAATGAAATCTTGCCATTTGCAACAACGTGGATGGAACTAGAGGGTATTAAGCTAAGTGAAATAAGTCAGCAAAGGCAATTATCATATGATCTCACTCATGTGGAATTTAAGAAACAAAAGAGATGAACAGAGGGGAAGAGAAGGAAAAATAAGATAAAAACAGAGAGGCAAAACATAAAAGACTCTTAACTATAGGAAACAAGCAGGGTTGCTGGAGGGCAGGTGGGTGGGGGGATGGGGTAACTGGGTGATGGGCATTAAGGAGGGCACTTGATGTAATGAGCACTGGATGTTACATGCAACTGATGAATCACTACATTCTACCCCTGAAACTAACAATACACTATATGTTAACTAACATGAATTAAAAATAAAATAAGATTCTCTCCTTCTCCTTCTGCCCATACCCACCCTCTTTCTAAAAAAAACCCAATAGATATAGATAGTATGTAAAACCTAAAATTATTAAATTGCTAGAAGACAACATACAAGAAAATCTTCGTGACTGTGGCTTAGGTAAAGATTCCATGCATATGAAAACGATCTGCAAGAAAACTTGATAAATTAGACTTCATTAAAATTAAAAACTGCTTTTCAAAGACACTATAAGAGAATGAAATGAGAAACCAAAGAGTGGGAGAAAATATCTTCAAAGCCTACATCTGATAAAAGATACATAATCCAGTTTAAAAACAGGCAAAAGATTTGAACAGAGACATACCAAAAATATATTCAGATATAAAATAAACATATTAAAAGATGGTCAACATCATTATTCATCAAGGAAATGCAAATTAAAACTACAGTGAATACCACCAAACACCTTTTAGAATGGTTAGAATGAAAAAGACTGACCCCATCAAGAGTTGATGAGGATGTAGAGGAACCAGAACTGATATATGTAAAATGGAATGTAGGTGAGTACAAGTAGTTTGGCGACTAGTTAGGCAGTTTTAAAAATGCTAAACATACTCTTACCATATGACCTGGTCATTTTGCTCCTAGTTGTTTACTTTACCTAAGAGGAAAGAGAGCTTGTGCCTATACATAGACTTGAATATGGTTGTTCTTAGCAGTTTTATTTATAATAGCCCCGAACTAGAAACAATCCAGATATCCCTCAATAGGTGAATAAATTGTGTTATATCTACGCAGTGGAATACTAAGAAATAAAAGGGAGCGATGAGTACAACAACACAGATGTATCTCAAAATAAATATGACGAGTGAATAAAGCAAGACATAAATCGTACCACTTACGTAAAATTCTAGGAGGTGCAAAGAAATTTAATGTAATACAGTGCACTGATGAACATAGGGGAAGGGAAGAAAAAATAAGATAAAAACAGAGAGGGAGGCAAATAATAAGAGACTCTTAACTCCAGGGAACAAACTGAGGGCTGCTGGAGGGGAGGTGGATGGGGAGATGGGGTAATTGGGTGATGGGCATTAAGGAGGGCACTGGATGTAATGAGGAGTGAGTGTTTTATGCAACTGATGAATCACTAAATATTACCCTTGAAATTATATACTATATGTTAACTAACTTGAATTTAAATAAAATCTAAAAAAAATAAAGTGATACAGTGCAGATCCATGGCTGCTTAGAGATGAGGGAGATAGGGCTAGTGAGGGACAGGAATAGAGAATACAAATAGGAATGAGAAAAATTGTGCATGCCTATAAATATATGTTAAAACTTGCCAAATTGTACATTTATATATAATCAGTTTATTGTATCATATAGCAATAATTGTTAAATAAGATTTTTTTCCCCAGAAGATGCTATATTCATTTGTTATTTGTTCAATCGATAATGGGTTATGATTGTGATAAAAAATGCTTGGAATATGTTTTTGAGCTAATTTTTATATGTAAAATGTTAGTTTGGGAGAACACAAAAGTTCACGAGACCATCTTTTTTCAATGTTTCCCTTTGAGTGAAATACTGCAGTCTTACTATGCAATTATCTTTTGGTTATTATCCATGGAGTGTTAGCCAAGCGTTCTAGACCAACCACAAATTTCAAAATCTTTTTTCTTTCAATGTTATATAAATAATAGTGATAAACACTTTCCAATGTTCACTTTGACAGAATGTGAAGACACCTGAAATTGGTTCATTATCTTCTCTGACTTGTCCCCTTTCACATCCTCAGCAGGTGGCAGTGTGCATGTCACAGAATTCTAAAAAGCAAGCACACTGAGGTGGTATTTGGGCTGTTTGGGTTCCTGGCAATCCCATGATGTTTTTATTCACATACAGAGGGGGCTTTTAGAAAGAAACTGCAGATTTGTTTCCTATGAAATAATTGTTTCTTTTTTCTTTGATGCAAATAACGTGACATTTTTTGAAGCTCAGGGTGCAAAACATCCTTGTGAACGTTAAGTGTTGGGGAGCCCTGGAAATTCTGGGTAGTAGAGATTCATGAAATTTGTCTTTGATGGATAGTGAAAATTTGGGAGATTTTTTTTCCCCCCTGGTTTCTACTTTTGGGTTAAAGATGAGTCCATAGATTGAGTCTTCACTTAAAGATTGTGCCACAACTTTCATAACCAGTGAATTTCAGTCCTAAATGGGTGAAACTAACCTTTTCACAGTGTGTTTTGCTTCTGTTCTAATCTGGTCTCCCTCAATTGCTGGGTGCCTCTAATTTCAGCTAAACTATATGGTAGTTTATGGAATCTAAAATAATCGTATTGGTCATTTTTGTTGCATTTCAAGAATGCAGGCATTAAGGAGGTCTCTAAAGGTGTAACAGGGTAATGGATACATAGCCGTCAGTGAACATTACCTTCCTTTTTCTCTCCCTGTAATCAGTCATGTACATTTATGGCTCATAATCAGCAAATGTGACTGATACTTCTAGTTAGAGCCAATCGAGGCAGGTAGTTGGTCACTTTCTAAGACAGCTATTAAATGTCTCTGCATTTCAGATGTTGATTGACATCTTGACATTTGTTTGGTTTTTATTTTTTTTCCAGAATTGGAGTTCAGATAAGCTAAGACCTTGTACAGTACTCATTAAATTATCTTACCCAAGAAAAGTTACACAAATGTGTATAGATACATGTTTTAAAACAATTGCTTTGGTAGAAACCGATAAAAAATGCAACATAAATTTTATCAGTTATACTCTGTACCATATTTTTCAAGTCATAAAATGCTTGGTAATCTGATATTCATATATTTTTCTTTATTTTTGTTCCTGGCTAGAATGATCTAATACTTGAAATATTTGTGCCTCTTTTCTTTTACATTTCAAAACATTTCAAAACATTTACTTTGAATATTATCAGAGTTCAGTTCTACAGATAAGAAAAAAAGGACCACACTAATAATTAACCTAAAGTACTTTAAAGATTTTATTTATTTGTCAGAGAGAGCGCAAACAGGGGGAGCAGTAGAGGGAGAGGGAGAAGCAGGCTCCCCGAGGAGCAAGGAGCCCAATGTGGGGCTCGATCCCAGGACCCTGGGACCATGACCTGAGGCGAAGGCAGCTGCTTAACCGACTGAGCCACCCAGGTGCCCCATAATTACCTAAACTTTAATAAAAAGTCAAGTTATATGTAAGATGTATGTGTATCTCTTAAACATTTTTGAAGCTAACTTAGTCTGGGATCTTAAAACTTTTCACCAGGACACTTGAGATATCCTTTCATTTGGTACCTTTTGTGCTCAGACTGTAAGGTGGCTCCCACTCCCTGGTGTTCATATCCTATATAATCCCTTTCCCTTGAATGTGGGCAAGACCTGTGACTTGCTTCTAGCCTGTAGACTATGGCAGAAGTGAAGGGATTTTTCAGATGTGATTAGGGTCCTGAATCAATTGATTGCAAAATCAACTGATAATCAAGATTATCCTGGGTGGGCCTGACTTATGCAGGTAAGAGCCCTTAAAAAAGAGGGTCTAGGCCCTCCTTATGGTAAGACACTCTCCCCCTTGTTGGCTTTGAATAAATAAACTTAACAAAGCAAGTGGCCATGTTGGAGAAGCCCACGGGGCAAAGAGCTGTGAGTGACTTTTTAGGAGCTGAGGGTGGCCTTCAGCAAGAAACTAAAACCTTCAGTCCTGTAGCTGCAAGGAAGCGAATTCTGCCAACAACATAAGGGAGCTTGGAAGTGGCTGTTTCCCCTGTCGAGCCTCTGGTGACTCAGCTGACACTTGGATTGCAATTTGGTGAGGCCTGGAAGCAGAGGACTCAGCTAAGCTCAGCTTCTACCCTATTGAAACTGTGAGATAATAAGTTGTGTTGTTTGAAGCTGCTAAGTCTGAGGTAACTTGTTACCTAGAGATGGGAAACTCCTACAGTCCCCTCATCTCTACTTTCTTCTAATTTTTCTTTCTTGTTTCAGCTAGCATGGCCTTTCTGAATGAACATTTTGATAGTATTTCTCTTTCTGCTTAAAATCCTACAATAGCTTCCTATGGCCTAAAAGATGAGGTCTAAACTTGCCACATGTGTTAAGAGTCTTCATGATGGGCACTCACCTGACTTTTCCTCTCCTTCCCATGCTTCCCTTATGTACACCCTGTGCTTTTATCATCGAAACCACCATTATCAAACACTCTTTCACTCCCATTCCTTTGCATATGTCCTTTGTCTTTGGTTTACTTATCCTCTCCACCCTTTGGTAAGCATCAGGGTTATTCTCTTACCCCTGGGTAGATAGTAGGATGGCACTTCCGTTCCCCATCAGAGCTAGGTGTGACCATGTGACTTGCTTTGGCAAATGAAAACAGAGCAGAGGTGACACATGTGTTAGAGATAGAGACTTGGAGAGCCAGTGCAATATTTATGACTTCCCCTTTTGTTGCTTAGAGCAACTGGTGATGCTCCAGATGGTGGAAGCTCTGCCAGTCTGGGTCCCAGAGTGAGAAGATATGAAGAGCCCCCAAGCTAACCTGACGGGTTTTGTGAGCAACTATAAATCTTTTTATGAATCAACAAGATTTGGGGGGTTTTGTGTCCTGTGGTCTATCTTACATTATACTGACTGATACATCCCTCCTTCTTGTGGACATATATATCCTATAGGACTCAGCTCAATTGTCTGGCCTATCTAGATAGAGTGAAAGGGCTTTCTTCTCTGCGTCCCAACAATATACCTCTTTATCTCTTTGGTATCTATCTCATAGATTGTTGTGAAGATTACTTGAGTAAATATATAAGGTGCTTATTAACAATGACTGGCACACCGTAAGTGCTCAAAAAGGATTAGCTGTTATTATTTTATAGCACTTCCCTTGTTTTATTGCAATTACCTTTTAAATGTTTGTCTTTTAGACTGTGCTCATTTGGAGGGCAAGGACTATGTTCTCTTTCATTGTTGTATCATAGACACCTGGTCCAGTGCCTAGAACATGATAAATGTATATTTAATATATACCAGAAATCCCTATTTCTAAGTTCCTTCATGTGGAACTGGAGTGCCAATGTGTATTTTGTTAACATAAGTCTTAGTGTGAATAAGAAAGTTATGTTTTTCATAGCTGTTGAACAATGAGGAACCGTTACTAGACTACACTGAAGATTTGAGTAAACTTGAATTCAGTCTGTGACCTTGGAGAAGTTATTTAACCCTTTAAGCTTCTTTTTCCTCATTTGTAAAATGGATACCTACCTACCTCATGTGGTTGTTGTAAGGAATTAAGTAATTTTTGTAAAATAACACAGTGCTTGGCACATAGGGAAACATTTATTTATGATTTTTTAAAGGCTTGACTTACATATATTGTGAAATAATTAACATAATAACTTTCGTTAGTATCCATCATATGGATACAATAAAAAAAAGCCAAAAAAGAAAAAAAAATTTTTTTTCTTAATTATTTGTTATTTGTTGTTACTAGTTTTTGTTTTCACCTTTGGCTTTTCCCTGAACTATTTGTTTAGGTATCTGTTTACAAAAGTACGAGTCTAATTCTTTCCCCTTTATTTTTCATAGAAATGATTGGATAATTAATGACTTTTACCACACACCTTGAGTTTCACACTCTAATTGCAAGTAACATGAAATAATATGGCGTATATTTAACCATTTGAATTAAAAATGACACCAGATGTTTCTACTGTCATTGTATAAGAAATTCACTAATGTACTTAGCATTCTCAATGTAATAAAATTCTATAAAGAAAACTGTGCTTGTCCAAAGAGATGTTATAAGTGAAAAGCACATCTTACATATCTTTCCTGCCAATATCACAATTACACCATTTCTATCTCAAAAGAACCAAGTATTATCTGTATTAAATCTAGATGTACCATTTTTTACAGATCCTTGCATCTTTAAAGGTAGCTGCCAAAAATACTCTCAATGGGTAATCTTTAACTCATTCTAGAAAGCCTGTTCAATTCTTTTCAAATGAAATTGCAATCTAGTTAAAACTAAGTGTCCCTTTAGAAACAGAATAGAGTGAAGAAGATTAAAAAAGAAAACGGTCCCAAAATGTGACTCATTCCTCTGGTTTGAGGTTTTAAAGAGACATGCAAGGGAGAGCAGAATATAGATTTTCATTTCGTGGTGAGTAAAAAATTACCTTAGTGGTAAAGTGGATACCGTTTTGCATGAAATACTGCAATTTCTTGAAAGAGTAATCTAAAAACTTATTTGGATTGTTGTTAGCAAAGTTCACAGCAAGTTTCTTCAAAACATAGCTCCTAATCTTTTCCCAGACTTTTTGCAGTACTATAATGGTAGAATGAAGAAAATATTTTGATATTAGAAAAGATTTCCTCTGCATTGTAATGAAACCCCCAATTATTTATCACAGTCCATTATTCTAGCAAGGTTTATATCGTGAAGTCTTAGTCCTTTTCTCTTTCATATACCATGTTCCAAAATTAATTGCAATACCTGAAATGTTAATTGTGGTGAATGAGCATTTGGAGTTGATTTGTTTCTTATAAAACATTTTAAAAGTTAGAAGTATCATTCATTGGTTGGGCCAGTTTTTCATTCACCTAACTTTTAGAAGAAATTGAACTACTTTGTTTCACCACCTCTTACAACTTTTCTGTGACACAGATTTTCTTTTTGTAAAGTAGAAATAGTTTATTGCTACCGTAATCAAAAGTGATATGATGGATATTTGAAAACTATGATTCTTATAAATTCTTAACTAAAATGATTTAGTGAAAACTGTTTTGTTTATGGATCTGTTATTTTCATACCAGGAAATTTCCAGGTTAGAAAATTCATATGTAGAATTGGTAATTATATATTTATTTGAATACATAATAGTACTTGATTATAGTGTTACTGTCACCAATATAGTCTGGTGCCATAGAGGTTAATATCAAATATTTAAGAATCTAATTGTTTTTTTTTTTTAAAGATTTTATTTATTTATTTGACAGAGAGACACAGCGAGAGAGGGAACACAAGCAGGGGGAGTGGGAGAGGGAGAAGCAGGCTTCCCGCGGAGCAGGGAGCCCGATGCAGGGCTCGATCCCAGGACCCTGGGATCATGACCTGAGCCGAAGGCAGATGTTTAACGACTAAGCCACCCAGGCGCCCCTAAGAATCTAATTGTTAACAAGTAATGATGTGACAGCTTGTGTTTATAGCACTTACTGTACTCATCTAACCAACAAAATAACAACAAAAGCAATTTCTTCTAGGATGCAATATTTACTTACTTTTCTATAAAAGTAAATACTGCACAAGAAGAGTCATTTGGAAAAAGGCTTTCATGAACAAAACATGCTATGTTTCAGCTTTCTAATTTATAATAACATCTGCATTTTCAGAGGTATAATTGTCAGTCATGAAAAAGCACCATATTTTTGAAAAATTTTTTATTAACATATAATGTATTATTTGTTTCAGGGGTACAGGTCTGCGATTCATCAGTCTTACACAATTCACAGCGC
>NW_028016735.1:0-728 GCF_054177405.1 Leptonychotes weddellii
CAAGGAGATTTTTCAAGAGTTCAAACCATTTAATAAAACAGAAAAATATTTTGAATACAACCTACATAAAATAATAGGTGTTTATCAAATAGATAACACTCACTAGATGGCAAGCTCTTTAGAGCCCTAACTCATTTCATCATCTCAATCATTCCCATTCAACAGATGAAGAAACTGAAGCACAGATGATTATGTGATTTATTCAAGAGGGCAAAACTAGCAGGTCACAAAACTGGGCTTTGAACCCGAGTCAAGCTCTATATTTTGTGTACTTCCTCACTTACCTCGAAGCTGTACTGAACAGATGGGAGTGGAGTGACAGATATATAGAGATAGATATGATTTTCTCATCTATGAAACAGAGATAATAGCCACAGAGGTGCCATGAAGATAATTAATACACCTAAATACTCTTATTCCAGTTTCTGTCACAGTAAATGCTGTGTGTGAGTTGTTCTTATTGTATTAATTATTACTACTATTATTATTACTTCAGTATCATAACAATATCTATTAGCATGGCTTATTGTTCCCTTTCTTCATCTTTAACATGTCCTTTTCTGTCTCTTTCTTGGATCCAATTCCCTACTGCATCGTTCAACCCTAGCTATGTGCTCAGTTGAAACCTCTGCATTCTGCTCATTTCTAATTGTACAGTTTTCTTCAATCACCTTACACACTCTCATGTCTTTAAACAATATCACCACCAAGACTATTTACCAACCTGC
>NW_028016736.1:0-728 GCF_054177405.1 Leptonychotes weddellii
GAGGGCGGCACTGGCCCAGCGGCACCAGGAAGGCGCCATCTCGTTGGAGGAGCTGGCGGCGGTGCTGAGGGCCACCCTGGAGCAGGCTGCAGCCACGGCCCGGACCACCTTTGCTGGGCTCAGGGGGCCCGTGACGCCAGATGAGCTGTTGAAGGCAGAGATCATCGACCAGGACGTGCACGAGCAGCTGAAGCGGGGATAGACCACAGCCCGGGACGTGGGCAGGCTGGACTCGGTCCAGAGGTACCTGCAGGGCACTGGCTGCGTTGCGGGCATGCTGCTGACCAGCTCCCGGGAGCGGCTCGGCATCTACGAGGCTCGCGGGAAGGGGCTTCTCAGGCCCGGCACGGCACTCATCCTCCTGGAGGCACAGGTGGCCACGGGCTTCATCCTTAACCCGAAGGAAAACAGGACATACTCTGTAGAGGAGGCACTGAGGGCCGGCCTCATCGGGCCTGATGTGTTTGCAAAGCTGCTGTCGGCCGAGCGCGCCGTCACCGGCTACACGGACCCCTACACCGGGGAGCAGATCTCCCTCTTCCAGGCCATGAAGAAGGGCCTCGTCGTCCGCGACCACGGCATCCGCCTGCTGGAGGCCCAGATCGCCACGGGCGGCATCATCGACCCCGTGCACAGCCACCGGCTGCCCGTGGACGTGGCCTACCGGCGTGGCTACTTCGACGAGGAGATGAGCCGCGTCCTGGCGGACCCGAGCGACGACACCAAGG
>NW_028016737.1:0-728 GCF_054177405.1 Leptonychotes weddellii
TCAGAATCTCACTTTTCTTGTGACATATTTCCTAAAGTTGTGTGAGCATACTCACACATCTCCATAATCAGCATTGTGTGTCCTGTCAAATTTAGGAAATAGAAAACAGAATTTATTTTATTTTCCCGTTAGATAAACACAAGATAATTTTCCTTTATAAAGTTATGTTCCATTATGGTATCACAATACAGACTATTTTTACTAGTAAATTCATTAAAAAATATAGATACATGAAAGTAGATATGATATGAAGTTACGTTTAAGAGAGAAGGTAAGTGTTCAGATCTGTTTCAACTTACCTTGTCCATGAACACAGGAAACCCACAAGATGAAAATAATACTGATTAGTAACAGCATGTTAGTTATTCCAATGCTATATTAATACAAATATTCCAGTTGTGCTGTTTGGGGTTGTAAATCTGGTTAATTAGCAGTTATCAAGTGTGACCCTGAATTTAAGTGCACTACCATGAAGCTCGTTAATTGTGGTTGCTCAGTAAATATCAAAGTTCAAAGAACTTTGCAAAATCCCTCAATTCCTATTGGTTAATTGTTTCACAATGATTTCTTGAATTCATTCCCTGATACATACTGTACAGCTTTCTTTATGGACAATAACAGGCTGGCTCCAAAAGTGATGTAAAACACTAAGTTAAACACCCATTGAAAATCAATACAGCTCTCTCTCAACCAGGTGAATCATATGCAAACAACTGAATCCCTGTCAT
>NW_028016738.1:0-728 GCF_054177405.1 Leptonychotes weddellii
ACAGCTCCCAGAAAACCTTGGTCTTCTCTCCTTCACCACACTGCTCTAATTTTCCATTTCCAAGTCTTTCCAGTCCATTCCTGTACCATTCAGTCGCCCATATGTGTTCTTTAATTTTCCTATAATAAACATGTACTGCTCTTATAATGAGACAAAAGTTCTTTTTAAAAAGAACCAACGAATGACTGATTCCCTAAGAACATATGACAAGCCAGCCATCTTCTTATAAATCTAATTCAGCAAGAATTTGCCATTTTTAAGTGATTTTTAAACCTAAAAATAAATAAAACTTGGACAGAGTTTACATTTACTTTTACAGTTCATTGCTCCCTTCCAGGGAAACTTAGAATGACCTCATGAGAAACAAACAACAACAAAAAAACTGTTTCATTTTTCTAATCTATCATGTGCGATAGATCTCTGTATCTGACAAGGTTTTAAATCACAAAGCATACACTTACAGCCTTCTTATTAAGCACCATAAATAAAAAGAAAACCATTTGACTTGGCATGCAGAGTGACTGATTTCCTTCCCATCTCCTCATATTCCTTAAAGACACAGAAAGAATGAGGTGCATTTGTCTGCATTCACTCCCCCAAGCCTTCTCCAACAGGATATCTCTATTCGCTGCTTGCTTTTTGTTCACTGCTAGTAACAGGAAAACTCGCTTTCCTGCTTTCTCAATACCAAACGGGTTAGTTCTGCGGGGGGGGGGGGGGGGGGGGGG
>NW_028016739.1:0-728 GCF_054177405.1 Leptonychotes weddellii
CAGTGCCCGGGACCCCGGGCTCCTTGTGAGCTGCGAGGGGCCGGCCGAGCTCACGTCGGTGCTGATTGAAAACAAGAAGCAAGTCAGGACAAAACAAGGCTCTTCTGCAGGTTAAAAGCGGTGGGCGTGGGGTGTGGGGGGAGCACTGTGAGTCACTCCCAGAGCCACCTTAGATGGCGGCGAAAGGGGGAGCAGGGATACTTCTGCTCCAGTTATGCTGGATGCCGAGCAGGGTGCGGGGGACCCATCAGGAGGGGACGCGGGGGAGGGGCAGAGGGTGTGGCGGGCGGGGGTGGGTTCTGGGTTTAACGGCAGCGTCCAGCTCCCGTCCAGCTCCCGTCCAGCTCCCGTTGCCGGGCATGCGGGGTGCTCTCTTCACACCTGAGGACGGAGCACCGGCCCCTGTGCGGGGACCCTCTCCAGCACTACCTCCGGCCCCGTGGGGCCTTGCCCATCATCCTCACTCCGGCCACTGCTGTGGTGGACACCCCTGTGCCACGAGGCCGGGCCCCCGTCCCAGCCCTGCAGGTCTCGTCTGCTCCAGGCCAGGAGCTCAGAATGCACCTGGGCACAACCCACAAGTGGGGCCGCGGGCACGCCCCGCGGGTGGACCTTTGACTGAACCGTGCTCCCCCCGTCCTTCACCCCCCTTCTCCAGAGGTGGCGCCCCTCCCCCCTTGAGTCAAGCAGCTCATCTCCTGCACAGGTGGCCACGCAGGTGAGGACCC
>NW_028016740.1:0-728 GCF_054177405.1 Leptonychotes weddellii
TATATATATATATATATATATATATATATATGAACAGTCATTTGGCTATCTGTGTAGGGTTGGGATAGGAGTACTTGTAATGCCCTCAGGGTCCCTCACTTTCCCCATTTTCAAAGGTATTTGACAAAAGGCTCTGGGCAGGATTGCTGGAAAGGTCTCTTTATGTGCACTGTATCTATACTCCAGACAGTGATAAGGAGGAGAAAGAACATGGTTCATTGTGATCATTTTCAGGCATTAACTGTGTGATTTGCTTGAGGAAGACTGAAGTATATTGTGACAGAAAATGAATCTTAGAACAACTCAGGGTAGTTGTATTCCTTTGGAGGGTCCTGGGAGGAGACAGACCCTTGCTCAGTTCCTTCTCTTCTAACTCATTTCTCTTCATCCAGCAGCCTGCTAAAGTGTGATTGTTCGGTATGCAAATCAGCAGTCATTACTTCTGTTGGTATTAGCAACTCATAGGTTTGTAGGTTCTGTTTTCTCTTACAAGAATTATCTCTGAGGTTGAACATCAGTTTTTCTTTTGAGAAATCTGAGTGTTAATTAGGGCAGTTCTTATGAACTTAGGGATCTATCTGCTGTTGGTGTGGAATTGTAGCAAAAAAGATGAAGATTATAGAAAAAAAAATCTTGCCATGTTCTTGAATGTGCCTCTAATTTTGTGGTTGTGCTCATAATTTTGAAGATAGTTACGTGGATTCTGTAGCCAGTGCTGAGTTCCATTT
>NW_028016741.1:0-728 GCF_054177405.1 Leptonychotes weddellii
TTTGTAGTATACCTGTGTTGTGAAAGGCACCAGGCTAGGTGCTGTTTGGGCTATAAAATGTGAATGGGTTACATGCCTTATCCTCAAGAAGCTTATTGGTTAATGGAAAAAAGAAGCATATATATAATCGTGATGACAATGGGATGATGGTGATGATGATGATCAGAGCACAGGTAAGTGCAGGCGAGAGGTAGGAGAAAAGTACAAAAAAAGGATAAATAATAGTGGAGCTAGATGAGTAATAGAGCATTTCCCTACCCTGGACACTAATTGTTTTTCTTCAATAAGCAGTTTGAATCCCTATTAACACATTATAAACAGTAATTAAGGCTTGAGGCTCCTTAGAGGTATAAACTTAGAGGAATTTACCACAAACATCTGATTCTGTATAGAACCATAAAAAAAATTTTTTTTAAAGTAAGGGATTTCAGAATATTTATTCCAAAACTTTTAATTCATGGATTAGGAAACCAAGGTGAAAGAGATAATGATTCGATGTAAAGGCAGAACCAGAAAATTTGGTTTTCCTAGTCCTTAATCCAGTACTCACCTGTCATGCTGGGTTTGACAAGACTTTTACAAGGGATATTTATAGGGAGCATAATTCCTTAATTTTTTGTTATGTCAAGAAAGTGGTAACACTTTGGTGCCTTTAAAAGGCTGAGTCAGAGGACTGCCTCTTCACCTGGTAGATAGGGTCCTGGTGGATTCATGAATCATTTAATAAA
>NW_028016742.1:0-728 GCF_054177405.1 Leptonychotes weddellii
GAGAAAAAGACAAAATACCTGGCAGTTTCTATGCAGCTCACATTATGATTCACCTGGCAAAGCCAGAGTTACTTAGATAAAGGGAAGATGTGAGGAAGACTTTGGACTTGGGAAATCTGGGTTCTCGTCCCAGCTGTGCAGCTGGCTTGTTGGGGCCTGAGTGACAAGTCCTCTGACCACCCCCCTCCCCCCCAAGACCTCAAGGTCTCGTCCTGGTGGGCAGAACCTGACCAGATTTCCAGTAGCAGCCCTTCCAGACCGATCTTCGAATGGGGGCCCATTTCCCCTCCAGCCCTCTGTCAGCTGATGCCCAGCCTGTCAAGCTTTTGGCTAACAATGGCAAGGGGTTCCCTACCAGCTCCCCCACTTTGACCATATTCGATCTGAAGGACTGGAAAATTTCCTTCAGATGAAAAAAGCCCTGTGGCATATACATTCATTATCCATACTGTTTCTGTTCCTTTTGGGAAATGTGTGCCTTTTAACAAGTCAGGGCCGTTTTGCCTGTAGCCCATCACGCATGGCGATTTGCGGTAGGGGACAGAGGGACACAGGGCTCTGGGTTGCTGTGTGGCACCATCTGCCATTCCAATGATACGGCAGTGGACGGGTCTCCTGGGTCCCCGTGTCAGGAGGAAGCCTCCCTGCGACAACTGTCATCTCCTCCCTGAGGGCCCTCATGGTGGAAACATCGAGGACAAAGCTATCGAAATGGTCTGATATAGTAC
>NW_028016743.1:0-728 GCF_054177405.1 Leptonychotes weddellii
TTGGGTTTTCCACATAAAGTAGCATATCATCTGCAAAGAGTGAGAGTTTGACTTCTTCTCTGCCAATTTGGGTGCCTTTTATTTCTTTTTGTTTTCTGATTGCTGTGGCTAGGACTTCTAATACTATGTTGAATAGCAGTGGTGATAGTGGACATCCCTGCCGTGTTCCTGACTTTGGGGGAAAGCTCTCAGTTTTTCCCCATTTAGAATGATATTCGCTGTGGGTTTTTCATGGATGGCTTTTATGATATTGTGGTATGTACCCTCTATCCCTATACTCTGAAGAGTTTTGATCAAGAAAGGATGCTGTACTTTGTCAAATGCTTTTTCTGCATCTATTGAGAGGATCATATGGTTCTTGTTCTTTCTTTTATTAATGTATTGCATCACATTGATTGATTTTTGGATGTTGAACCAACCTTGCAGCCCAGGGATAAATCCCACTTGGATTCTATGTGCAGTATTCCCCTAGCTCTGGAGTTCTGCCATTCTCATTGATCTATAAACTTGGTCTTGGTTGGCTGTTCTTGCTGATCTTCTGGGGGAGGGGCCTGTTGCTGTGGTTCCCAAATGTCTTTGCCCGAGGTGGAATTGCCCCTCCCTTGCCGGTCTTGGCTAAGTAATCTGCTCGGGTTTGTTCTCAGGAGCTTTTGTTCCCTGCAAGCTTTCCACAGCTTTGGAGGACGAGAGTGAAAATGGCGGCCTCCCAATCTCTGACCTAGAGGAGC
>NW_028016744.1:0-728 GCF_054177405.1 Leptonychotes weddellii
TGCTTACTACCAGTCTTTATATAAAGATGTTTCATTCACAAGTTCTTTTTCCTTTGAATTAATATTTCAGTTATTGGGCTTTGTATCCAAGTAATTTTTTCAGAAAGATCTAAAAATATACTATAATCACAAGTTGTTGCATAATTATGTTTCTATTTCCTTTATATGTGCATGATTTGTACCTAGTTAAAGAATTCTTAATTAGGACCCTGTAGGGTCTTCTTACTTATGTTTAAAGAAATTTGCCATCTGAGTCATTTCTGGAGAGATATGCATTAGTTCTTGACATCGATTTCATTTAGGCTCAGGTTGTCACTGTTTCTGAAAGATATTCCATGGTTTGATAATGTGGCTATTCCTTAGTTTATTATAGTTAAGGTTAATTTTCATTGTTTTTGATCATTTTGGTAATTTCAGGCAGAAACTTACATAAAAACAACTTCTTTCTCTTACCAGAACTACATGGTGTGCTGAGCCTTTGCCTGTTTAAAAATACCTTCTTTGTTGCTTTCGGACATGGACTATAATAATTTAGATCGATACATATTCTTGAATCACAGTTAAGTTTTCTTTTATCCTTTGAATTTCTCATTGCCCTCTGGTACCTGATTCTGCAATATCTGAAGAGAGCCTTATTTTTGCTTTCTTTATTAGTAACCTGTTATTTATTGTGCTCAATTACTTGAAGTTCAAAACTTACTCCAGGATGTTGCAGGGAAGTATATAAG
>NW_028016745.1:0-11340 GCF_054177405.1 Leptonychotes weddellii
TCCAGTTTTAAAACATTATGGTCTGAGAATATGCAGGGAATAATCTCAATCTTTTGGTATCGGTTGAGACATGATTTGTGACCCAGTATGTGGTCTATTCTGGAGAAAGTTCTGTGTGCGCTCAAGAAGAATGAGTATTCTGGTGCTTTAGGGTGAAATGTTCTGTATACATCTATGAGGTCCATCTGGTCCAGTGTGTCATTCAAAGCTTTTGTTTCTTTGTTGATTTTCTGCTTAGATGATCTGTCTATTGCTGAGAGTGGAGTATTGAAGTATCCTACAATTAGCATATTATTATCAATATGACTCTTTATTTTGGTTAACAGTTGGCTTATGTAGATGGCTGCTCCCATGTTGGGGGCATAGATATTTACAATTATTAGAACTTCTTGTTGGATAGACACTTTAAGGATGATATCGTTTCCTTCTGTGTCTCTAACTACAGTCTTTAGCTTAAAATCTAATTTGTCTGATACAAGAATTGCTACCCCAGCTTTCTTTTGAGGTCCGTTGGCATGAAAGATGGATCTCCATCCCTTCACTTTCAGTCTGGATGTATCTTTAGGTTCAAAATGAGTCTCTTGTAGACAGCATATGGATGGGTCCTGTCTTTTTATCCAATCTGCAACCCTGTGCCATTTTATGGGTGCATTTAGGCTGTTCACATTGAGAGTGATTATTGAAAGATATGAATTTATTGTCATCATGTTGCCTGTGAAGTCCTTGTTTCTATAGATTGTCTCTGTAAACTTCTGTTCTATATCACTCTTGGCGTCTTTCTCCTTTTATAGAACCCCCCTTAATATTTCTTGCAGGACTGGCTTAGAGGTCACATATTCTTTCAGTTTCTGCCAGTCTTGGGAGCCCTGCATCTCTCCATCCATTCTAAATGACAGCCTTGCCAGATAAAATATTCTTGGCTGCATGTTCTTCTCATTTAGTACCCTGAATATGTCTTGCCAGGCCTTTTTGGCTTGCCAGTTCTCTTTGGATAGGTCTGACGTTTTTCTGATGTTCCTCTGTAAGTAAGGAATCTCTTCCCCCTAACTGCCCTTAAGATGGTTTCCTTGGTTCTAAAATTTGCGAGTTTTACTATTACATGCCGGGGCATTGGCCTGTTTTCCTTGATCTTGAGAGGGGTCCTCTCTGCCTCTAGGACACCAATGTTTGTTTCATTCCCCAGATTAGGGAAGTTCTCGGCTACAATTTGCTCAAAAATATCTTCTAGTCCTCTCTCTCTCCACCCCCTCAGGGATCCCAATAATTCTGACATTGGAACGTTTCATGGTGTCACTTATTTCTCTGATTCTGTTTTCATGGATTTTGAGTTTTTTCTCCCTGGCCTCCTCTTTTTCTTTCTTTTCTATCAATTGATCTTCTAGATCACTAATTCGTTCTTCTTCCTCGCTTACCCTAGCTGTTAGATTATCTAGATTAGATTGGATCTCATTGATAGCATCTTTAAATTCTGCCAGTTCAGCTTTCATTTCTGCCCTTAGAGACTCTATGTTGCCATTAATCGATTTCTCTATTCTAGCTATCGTCTTCACAACTGCTACCCTGAATTCCATTTCCAAATTCATGTTTCTAGCTGTATCCATTTGTAAATCTGTGACAGAAGTCACAGTCTCTGAGTCTTTACTATTTTGGGGGTTCCTCCTCCTAGTCATTCTGTTGAGGGGTATGTTGAGGGAATGTATAAAGTCCAAATTATTGACCACAACCAAAGCAAGATGCACCTGTTTTATAGGGATCTTAGGGTTGTTGGCCTTTTGCTCTCCCAACCTGTCTTCTGGGGGAGGGGCCTGCCACACTGTTACTCAGGAAACCCTGTTTGGGCAGAGTTGCCCTGCCCCCTGGGGGGGGATGGGCTTAGTGAAAACCGGTTTTTTGGGGCTTTTGTTCTCTGCCGGCTTTCCCTGGCAGCTTTCCGCCTCTCTTCCAAGAGTCAGAGCAGAAGAGATCTTTTCCAACCCTCTGCCTCAGAGCAGAGAGATCACAGTCTGTTCTTCAGTGAGCTCTCCAGGCCACACTATCTCCATTTGTGTCTGTGCTGCATCATGGGTTGTGCGCCCCTCAGCAGGGGTCCCAGTCCTCACCTCCAGGTCGGGGCATGGGGGGCATGTCTATGCCCTTTGTGCTTCTAAAACCACCAGCTGACCCCAGTTCACACACACGGCCCTGCCATTCCAGGTTTCAGTCTGGGGGCTGCCCTAAAGTCCTTTTCCCACTACTACCAGTCTGCGAGTCTGTGCCCAGTCCCCAGCGTGGGAGCATTGCTCACCAGCTGTGCAGGATCCCCATGGCTTCCTTCCCCTTCCATTTATCTTCAGCTATCTGCCCACGGAATCACGGCTCCCCGCTTCATACCTCAAAACCAACCGCCTGTGATATTCTGTTTGTAGAGATCCAGATATATCTTCTTACATCTCAGGCTGAATTCGTGGGTGTTCAGAGTGGTCTGGTAGATATCCAGCTCAATTCTGGGGACTGGTTTGAATAGGGTCCCCTACTCCTCTGCCATCTTTCTCTTGTCCTTTCTTTTATTTATGTAGTGTAGCACATTCATTGATTTGTGGATGTTGAACCAACCTTGCAGCCCAGGAATAAATCCCACTTGGTCATGGTGAATAATCCTTTTAGTGTACTATTGGATCCAATTGGCTAGTATCTTTGTGAGAACTTTTGCATCCATGTTCATCAGGGATATTGGTCTGTAATTCTCCTTTTTGGTGGGGTCTCTGTCTGGTTTTGGGATCAAGGTAATGCTGGCCTCATAGAAAGAGTTTGGAAATTTTCCTTTCATTTCAATTTTTTGAAACAGCTTCAGAGGAATAGGTATTAATTCTTCTTTAAATGTTCAGTGGAATTCCCCTGGGAAGCCATCCGGCACTGGATTCTTGTTTGTTGGGAGATTTTTGATTACTGCTTCAATTTCCTTGCTGGTTATGGGTCTGCTCAGGTTTTCTATTTCTTCCTGTTTCAGTTTTGGTAGCTTATATTTTTCTAGGAATGCATCCATTTCTTCCAGATTGCCTAATTTGTTGGCATATAGTTGCTCATAATATGTTCTTATAATTGTTTTTATTTCTTCAGTGTTGGTTGTGATATCTCCTCTTTCATTCATGATTTTATTTATTTGCGTCCTTTCTTTTTTCTTTTTGATAAGTCTGGCCAGAGGTTTATTGATCTTATTAATTATTTCAAAGAACAGCTCCTAGTTTCATTGATCTATTCTACTGTTCTTGGTTTCTATTTCATTGATTTCTGCTGTAATTTTTATTCTCTTCTCCTGTGGGGTTAAGGCTTTATTTCCTGTACTTTTTCCAGCTCCTTTAGATGAAAAGTTAAGTTGTGTTTTTGAGACTTTTCTTGTTTTTTGAGAAAGGCTTGTATTGTTATATACTTCCCTCTTAAGACCTCCTTTGCTGCATACCAAAGGTTTTGAATAGTTGTGTTTTCATTTTCATTTGTTTCCATGAATTTTTAAAATTCTTTAATTTCCTGGTTGACCCATTCATTCTTTAGTAGGATGTTCTTTAAACTTCATGTATTTGAGTTCTTTCCAAATTTCCTCTTGTGATTGAGTTCAAGTTTCAAAGCATTGTGGTCTGAAAATATGCAAGGAATGAACCTAATCTTTTGGTACCAGTTGACACCTGATTTATGACCCAGTATGTGACCTATTGTGGAGAATGTTCCATGTGCACTTGAGAAGAATGTGTGTTCTGTTGCTTTAGGATAGAATGTTCTGAATATATCTGTGAAGTCCATCTGGTCCAGTGTGTCATTCAAAGCCCTTATTTCCTTGTTGATCTTCTGTTTAGATGATCTGCCCATTGCTTTCCTTGTTGACCTTCTGTTTAGATGATCTGCCCATTGCTGTGAGTGGGATGTTAAAATCCCATACTATTATTGTATTATTATCAATGTATTTCTTTAATTTTGTTATTAATTGGTTTATATAATTGGCTGCTCCCATGTTAGGGGCACTAATACTTACATTTGTTAGATCTTCTTGTTGGATAGACCCTTTAATTATGATATAGTGTCCTTCTTCATCTCTTATTACAGTCTTTAGTTTAAAAACTAATTTTTCTGATATGATGTCCATTAACATGATAAATGGTTTTCTACCCTCTCACTTTCAATCTGGAGGTGTCTTTGGGTTTAAAATGAATCTTGTGTAGACAGCATATTGATGGGTCATGCTTTTTTATCCTGTGTCTTTTGATTGGAGCATTTAGCCTATTTACATTCAGAGTAACTATTGAAAGATATGAATTTAGTGCCATTGTATTACCTATAAAGTCACTGTTTCTGTATATTATCTCTGTTCCTTTTTTGGTCTATGTTACTTTTGGGCTCTCTCTTCGCTTAAAGGATCCCCTTTATATTTCTTAGAGTATTGGTTTGGTGATCACAAATTATTTTAGTTTCTGTCTGTCCTGGGAGCTCTGTATTTCTCCTTCTATTCTGAATGATGGCCTTGCTGGATAAAGTACTCTTGGCTGCGTATTTTTCTCACATAGCACCCTGAATATATCATGCTAGTCCTTTCTGGCCTCCCAGGTCTCTGTGGATAGGTCTGCTGCCAGTCTTATATTTCTTTTTTTTTTTTTTAAGATTTTATTTATTTATTTGACAGAAAGAGACACAGCGAGAGAGGGAACACAAGCAGGGGGAGGGGAGAGGGAGAAGCAGGCTTCCCACTGAGCAGAGAGCCCAATGTGGGGCTCGATCCCAGGACCCTAGGATCATGACCTGAGCTGAAGGCAGATGCTTAACGACTGAGCCTCCCAGGTGCCCCCAGTCTTATATTTCTACTGTTGTAGATTAAAGACCTCCTGTCCCAAGCTGCTTTCATTATTTTCTCTTTGTCTCTGAAATTTTCAAGCTTCACTATTATATGTCAGGGTGTTGACCTATTTTTATTGATTTTGAAGGGGGTTCTCTGAGCCTCCTGGATTTGAATGCCTGTTTCCTTCCCCAGATTGGGGAAGTTCTCAGCTATAATTTTCTCCAATATATCTTCTGCCTCTCTATCTCTCTTTCCTCTTCTTCTGGGACCCCAATTATTCTAATATTGTTTCACTTTGTGGTATCACTTATCTCTCGAATTCTTCCCTCCTGATCCATTGCTGTTTATCTCTCTTTTTCTCAGCTTCTTTTTTCTCCATCATTTTGTCTCTGTATCACCAATTTTCTCTTCTGCCTCATTTATCCTAGCAGTTAGAGCCTCCATTTTTTATTACATCTCATTAATAGCTTTTTAAATTTTGACCTGATTAAATTTTAGTTCTTTTATTTCTCCAGAAAGCAGTTCTCTAGTGTCTTTTATACTTTTTTCAAGCCCAGCTAGTATCTTTATAATCATTATTCTGAACTCTAGTTCTGTCATCATACTTATATCCGTACTGATTAGGTCCCTGGCAGTCAGTACTCCCTCTTGTTCTCTTTTTTTGAGGTGAGTTTTTTCATCTTGTCATTCTTGCAGGAAGTGGTAACTTTTCTGTTTGTAGAATTGCAGCAGTTCTTTTCTTAGAGTTCCAGTTGAGTTTACAGGTGTTCAGAATGATTTGATAGCTATCTAGTTGAATTCCAGGGACAAGACGAAACTAAGGTCCCCTATTCCTCTGCCATCTTCCTCTGTGGTCAAGTCTTTTTCTTTTATTGATTTTTAGGAAGTCTCTTCATAATCTGTAGAGGAGCTGTTTGCTTTGTATATGTTTTACAAACAACTTTAATATGTCCTGCCTTTTCATTTTAATAGTGATTTTGTTGAATAAAAGTTCTTAATTTTAATAAAGTCCTACTTATCAATATTATTTTATTCCCTTATGATTAAGACATTTTTTGTCCTATTTGAGAAATTTTTATCAGCCCCAAGTTTGTGAAGATATTTTCCTGTTTTTTTTTTTTTTATTGTTGCTTTGTTTGGATAGTAAATTATTTTGCCTTTCACATATAGATTTGCAACCCATATGGAAATTATGTTGATGTATGTCATGAGATAAAGTCAAGATATTTTTCTGTGTGGACATCCAATAGACTTAACACATTTTTGAGATGATGGACTCACAACCATTACAATTCAGTGTCACTTTTACCATGAATCAAGTGACTATACATTTGGGCATCTTCCTGAACTCTCAGTTTCATACCCCAGACTGTCTATGCTTACACCAATAACAGCTTACCTGAATTACTCTAGCTTTATAATAGGCCTTGGCTTCTGGTAATGGAGGTCCACCACTTGCATTTTTTCAGTAAGCATTGGCTACTCCTGACCGTTTAGATTTCCATGTAAATTTTAGCCTAAGTGTGTCGATTTTATTTTTTTCAAAACTGATGGGCAATGACTGGGTTTGCATTAATGCTCAAGATCAGTTCTGGGAACAGGGTCATTTTTACATGTTTGAGTCTTCTATTTATGAACATGCTGCATCTCCCTATTTATTTAGACATTTCTTTCATTTTTGCAATAATTTTAGTAGCTTTCAACATAGATGCATTGCAGGTCTTTCATTAGATTTATTCTTTAATAATTTATTATTTGATGGTATCCAAAATGTTATCATTATTTAAATTGTATTTTCTATTTGTTTGTTGCTGGGACAAAGACATCAATCGATTTTTTTTATTATTATGATCATGTATCCTGAAATATTGCTTAGGTCATTTATTAATCCCATATTTTAACTAAATTTTTTTATGAAAACAATTGCAACATCAACAAATAACTATGGTCTTATTATTTTATTATTTATTACTTACCTTTCAATCTGTGTACTTCTTATTTCTCTGTCTTTCATTAATAGTTTTTAACATTATTTTCTGTTTCCCTAGGGATGGCAACAGACATTTTGAGTTATTACTGTCTAATATAAATTATTATTTTTCCCATTTCCTGATAATGCGATAACCATAGGATTCATTAACTCCATTTATTCCCTTACCATAACTATCATACATTTTAATTCTACATATATTTTAATCTCATAAAATTATTGTTGTTGTTATTATTATTTCATGTGGTTGATATTTGTTTGTGTTTATCTGACATTTTGCATATACTTTGGACTTCATTCTTTTTTAAATTTTTATGTTTCCTTGGAGTTGTTTTTTTAGGGGGGATGGGGCTTGAAGAATTATCTTCAACATTTTTCCAAGTGCAAATATTTGTCAATGAATTCTCTTAATGCCTATTTACTCAAAATATTTTTACTCATATTTTAAAAAGATATTTCTCCAGAGAGATTTTTTTAATTTCAGCACATTGAACCATTGTCTTTTTGCTTCCTGTTTTTCTTTTGAACTTCAACCATATTTGATTTTCTATTTCTCTTTGGTTTTTAATAGTTTGTATTATAATGCACCTAGGCATGAAATTTTTCTATAATCATTTTGCTTAAATATGTGTCTTGCTGGTTTTCATCAATTTTAGAAAATACTTGAAATATTTGGCTATTAACTCCTGAACTATTACTTCTAGTCCATGCAATCTCTCTTCCCTTTGGGAAATCTTTTTATTGTATCCCATATTCTAGATTTTCTACTCTTTTGCCTCTGTGTGACTCAGTGTGAAAATTTGTATTGAATCTCCTTCTAGTTTTTTAATTATCTTTTGGGTTTTGTATAATCTGTTAATAACCCATCTTTTAAGTTCGTAATTTTAGTTATTGCTATTTTTAGTGCTAGAGGTCCTATTTTTATCTATTTTATCGTTTTATCACTTTGAATCTTATTGTCTATTTTCTTGTCTTGTGTTTTCTTGAATATATTATTTAAAGAAATTTAAAATCCCTGTCAGATAACTCCAAAATTTTCATCATCTGTGGTTCTGTTTCTACTCTCTACTTTGATCATGAAGATTTGTCATTTGGCCATTACGATGTCTTTTTAAAATAAATGTTGAACATTATGTACTAGAATTGTGGATTTTCTGTATTATTTTATCTTCTTCCAGAGAGAGTTTACTTCTTCTTTGATAGGCAGAATAGAGACTAATCATTTTAATTTAGTCAAGGACTAAATTGCCATAATGCTAGATTTCAGGAAAATTCATCTAGCCTCCATTTACCTGTTGTTTGCTTTAGATTTGGGGCCATGGTCTGAGGTTTTCCAATTGAAAGCCTAAGATGATCCCCAGGTACCTTGCTCCTGGTAATTTCTGAACTTGAATCTTTGTCTCTGTATCACTACAGGAGTCCTCAAACTCTATTCAATGCATTATACAGTTATCCTATCAAAATATATGGGATTTAAAAAATATAAACAAGTAAATTATCCATATTATAAATAGGTAAGTAAAATTCTCATTAACATACCCAAATAGTAATAACAGTAAGTTCTTAGTATATAAAACATGTAATATTTCAAATAAGATGAAGGACACCAATGTCCCAATGTTGCTAGTATCATTAGTTACCATGTGCCTTTCACAACCCAATTTCGAATGGCATTCTATTTAGGAGTTTTATATTGTTATGATGCATAGCACAGATGTCCTTTCTAATAATCAAGAATCCTACAGCTATTTAAAACTACTTCAATATTTAAATAGAATGTGTCAATATAATTATTCAACCATATATTCAAATGGTAAATGACTTTAATACGGTGTAATAAGAAGAACAATGAGCTTTTATGTAATGGTATAAAAAATATAGCTGTAATCTGTTATGAAGTGCACATAGATTCATGTAAATTCCAATTGAATTTTGTAAAAGGCCATGTAAACAGGGAGAGTGTTTGACATTATAGGCATTCATATTTGAAATATTTTAATTTCAGTGCAAAATGTCTATGGTCAGCAAAGTAAGGAAGAAACAGAATATTTATATTATGTATCAGTTAGGATTCAGTCAGGAAAATTAAAATCAAACCAGTTACATTAACATTTAGTATAAAATATTGTTTATACCTGTATGAAGGATTTAAAAGGAAAGATAATAAAGGAAATAAAACCTCTGATGTCACAGAGAGACAGAACTGCAGGACGTTGCTACCACACTTAAGTCCACAGAATAGGTTAGGGGGGATTTTTAGGGATTAAAAACAAGAGAGACTTCTGATCTAGACAAGGTATTGTATACCTAGTTCTCTCTGCTTCTACTTACTAGGTACAACTACAAACCCAGAAATAATGGAAGAGGCAATCAAAGAGGCAATGCAAAGAAACTCTGAAAAGTGGTAAGACAATGAAGTGGTTTAGGATCTGGGGATTAGAGGAACAACACAGGACAGGTCATCCCACCCAATAGAAGAAGGTGAACCAGACTCAGTATTTTCCTACTCTCAACCTTGCAAAACAGACAGCTTTTTTTTTCTTAAGCAGTCATTAAAATGACAGCTCACAAAAAGACAGATGCTGTACGCTAAACTTAAATAAGGTGACTGGTAGTTAAAACAAAAGACCCAGATTCTCCTAACATAATGGGCAAATGTACAGAATAAAATAGAATATCACCCATCATACCAAGAACTCAGAAAATCACAACATGAATGAGGCATGACAATTGATAACTGAAATGAATTCAACAGTGGATTTCTACAATTAGGGTTTGTTTTTCCCTCCATGTCTTCTTTTCTTTTCCTTTCCTTTCCTTTCTTTTCTTTTCCTTTCATTTTTCTTCTCTTTTTCTTTCCTTCCTTCCTTCTTTCCTTCCTTCCTTCCTTCCTTCTTTCCTTCCTTCCTTCTTCCTTCCTTCCTTCCTTCCTTCCTTCCTTCCTTCCTTCCTTCCTTCCTTCCTTCCTTCCTTCTTCTTTTGTCTCTCTCTCTGTGTCTCTTTCTTTCTTGTGGTGACAGACACACAACATAAAATTTGCCATCTTAACCCTTTTAAGTGTAGAGTTCAGTAATATTAAGTATGTTCACATTGATGTTCAACAGATCTCCAGAACTTTTTCATCTTACAGAACTAAAGCTTACACACATTTAAACAACTCATCTTCCCCCCGACCCTGCCCCATTGCTACCACTTTACTTTCTGTTCCTATGAATCCACTACTTTAGGTACCTTATATAAGTGGAATCATACTGTGTTTGCCTTTCTGTGTTGTCTTATTTCATATTATCCTCAAGGTTCATTTATGTTGTGACGTGTGACAGGTTTTCTTTCCTTTTTAAAGCTGAACAGTACTCCATTGTATGAATATAATGCATTTAGTTTATCCATTCATCCTTAGATCGACATTTGGGCTGCTTCTACCTCTTGGCTATTGTGAATAGTACTTCTGTGAATGTGGTTACGCAAATATATCTTCCAGACCTGACTTTCAATTATTTATACCCAGAAGTTATATAGCCAGAAGTGGGACTGCTAGATTATATGGTAGTCCTATTTTTAATTTTTTGAGGAACTGCCATTCTGCCTTTCACAGTGGTTGCACCACTTTATAATTCCACCAACAGTGTACGAGGGTTACATTTCTCCACATTCTCACAACACTTGGGATAGCCATCTTAATGGGTATTAAATGACATCTCATTGTGGGTTTGATTTGCAATTCTCTGGTGATCAATGATGTTAAGCATCTTTTCATATGCTTCTTAGTCATCTGTGCATCTTTGGAGAAATATCTATTGAAGACCTTTGCTCATTTCTTACTCAGGTCATTTATTTTTTTCTTATTTTTTTTTTATTGCTGAGTTTTGAGAATTCTTTATATATAAACTAGACACTAGAGCAATTTTACATATATGGTTCACAAATAATTTCTCCCAGTCTATAATTTCTCTTAGAGCAAAGATGTTTAATTTTGCTGATGTTCAGTTAATCAAAAAAGTTTTTTTTGGATCTTGCTTTTGGTCAAGTCTCAGAACTTTTTGTATTAGTGTGTGATCTTGAGATTTTTCTTAAAATTTTTCCTAAAAGTTCTATTGTTTACATTTTATTTTTAATTTTATGTTAATTTTGAGTTAATTTTTATAAGGTATGGAAATTTGATGTTTATTAGGTCTTGCCTTTTCTGTTCTGTCCCACTGATCTATGTGTCGATTTCTCTGCAAACTCCATACTGCCTTGGTTACTGCAGCTATATAGTGTGCCTTAGTATTACATAGAGTGATTTCTTCTACTTTATTCTACTGTTTCAAGATTGTTCAATACATTCAAGAGCCTGTGCCTTTCCAGATGATTTACAGAATGTCAATCATTGCATGATATAATTTATATAACATTCTTGGTGTGAAAAAAAATTTTTTTTTATTCTTATGTTAATCCCCATACATTACATCATTAGTTTTAGATGAAGTGTTTCATGATTCATTGTTTGTGCATAACACCCAGTGCTCCATGCAGAACGTGCCCTCCTCAATACCCACCACCAGGCTAA
>NW_028016747.1:0-728 GCF_054177405.1 Leptonychotes weddellii
ATAGTCAGGGAGAGCTTGTTTTATCATGAGAAAAAATATAAATGGAACATTGGGTATGTTCGAGCAGAGGAATTATATTTAAATTTTTAAAGGATTATTCTGGCTGCTTCTTAAGTGGTGAGTCCAACATTACAACTTTGGACCTAAAAGATTAGAAAATACAACTCCCACAAGATGCATTCAGGCAGGCTCACTGCAATGCAGTATTGAATCCTAATCAGCATCTTACTACTAAAACAAACCTCTAAGTCCAGGGTGGCTAACATAGAAGTTCCCTCAGATTCTCTGCAAAATGTCACATTCTAGGCCTAAGAATAATCACAGAGTGCTGTCAGGAGTTCCAAAACTAGTTTGGAAACAAAGGAGCAAAAAGTAAATCCAGTTACCTCAGCAACTGAAGTGATTTGTCTTGCAGTAGGAGGGCCTCACATAGAACTGTGCCTCTATTAACATCAGCTGGAGGTCAGATGACAATAAGTCTAGGTACTCGCTATGTCACCAGGAGATTTCTAGCTCTCCATCCTCCAGGTGATACCTGTTTATTCTGGCCTCCTTCCTCAAGAATCCCATGTTTAACAAGAATTCCTCCCTATCCCTGATGTTTCCTCCTACTAATCCTCCATCCACTTCTACCACTCCTCCCCCACCTGCTCCTTGGCTACAAATCCCCACTTGTCCTTGCTGTATTCGGATTTGTGTCCAGTTCTATCTTGAGATCTTTTTTTTTT
>NW_028016748.1:0-728 GCF_054177405.1 Leptonychotes weddellii
TGGCTCAGTTGGTTAAGCGACTGCCTTCGGCTCAGGTCATGATCCTGGAGTCCCTGGATCGAGTCCCGCATCGGGCTCCCTGCTCGGCAGGGAGCCTGCTTCTGCCTCTGACCCTCCCCCCTCTCATGTGCTCTCTCTCTCTCATTCTCTCTGTCTCAAATAAATAAATAAAAAAAATCTTAAAAAAAAATTTAAAAAAAGACAGTAAATGTTGAGAGGGCAGAGAATGGGGACAGGCCAGGTACTGGAAAGGGACAAGTTCAGTAGTGACTCCAGTTGAAAGGGGCTAATAGACTTGACTTGAAGCTGTTTGCATAATAAACACCGTAATTTTGCTTAAATGACACGTTTATTTGGAGTAACTTATGGTGGGGGAGGCTAAAGCTCTCCATGCTTTCTTTGTACCATTATGCAGGATTAGGGGGTCATATACAGCCCCCCCCATTAATTCTTAGAATCTCTGGAATGGCCTTTTCACTTTACATTTAGCTTCTTGCTATTTCTCTCCCATCACCTGTTGACAATTACGACTCTAAGATTATATTTTTTAGCCTGGATGTCTTTGCATCATTTTTATGTGTGTATATTGATGCTCTCTAATCATTTATTATAGATGGGGTAATAGTACTTACCTGAGAGTGTTGTGGGAATGCCATAAAGTGCTCAGAAACCTTTGCTGTTATTGTTGTCAGATAACCGAATTCCAAACTTCCTTTTTTAGAAACTGA
>NW_028016749.1:0-728 GCF_054177405.1 Leptonychotes weddellii
TGTAATACCTGGTGCTCATCGTAACAGGTGCACTCCTTAATCCCCATCACCTGTTTCACCCACCCCCCTGCCCACCTCCTGTCTGGTAACCATCTGTTCAGACTAAGTTATATTTTAAATGAAATAAATTGATCATTAATTTTGTCTGGAGTTTTACTTAGTCCCCTAACCAGATATTGATTTTCAATTATTTCTCTCTACTGTTTGTTTTATTGTGTGATATTCTGAACTGCTTTATAAAGAATTGTTTTAAAGTTTAAATATTACAACTTCTTCAACTAGGGTGCTATTTCTTAATATTTTAGCTTAAAAAAAGAAGAAAATGTTATATTCCTTTACCCTATTTTGAGACACGAAAAATACACTGAATGTTTTTTCTTTCTTTATAGAAAAACAAAATTAAGGGTACCTAGATGGCTTAGTTGGTTAAGCATTTGCCTTCGGCTCCAGTCATGATCCTGGGGTCCCGGGATCCTCGCCCAGCATGTAGGGCTCCCTGCTCAGCAGGGAGTCTGCTTCTCCCTCTCCCTCTGCCCCTCCTCCTGCTCTCTCTCAAATAAATAAATAATTTTTTTTTTAAGTACAAAGAGGGGTGTCTGGGTGGCTCAGTTGGATAAGCATCTGCCTTTGGCTCAGGTCATGATCCCAGCGTCCTGGGATAGGAGCCTGTTGGGTTCCCTGCTTAGCGGGGAGCCTGCTTCTCCTTCTCCCTCTCTGTTCTCTCTCTC
>NW_028016750.1:0-728 GCF_054177405.1 Leptonychotes weddellii
CAAGGAGATTTTTCAAGAGTTCAAACCATTTAATAAAACAGAAAAATATTTTGAATACAACCTACATAAAATAATAGGTGTTTATCAAATAGATAACACTCACTAGATGGCAAGCTCTTTAGAGCCCTAACTCATTTCATCATCTCAATCGTTCCCATTCAACAGATGAAGAAACTGAAGCACAGATGATTATGTGATTTATTCAACAGGGCAAAACTAGCAGGTCACAAAACTGGGCTTTGAACCCGAGTCAAGCTCTTTATTTTGTGTACTTCCTCACTTACCTCGAAGCTGTACTGAACAGATGGGAGCGGAGTGACAGATATATAGAGATAGATATGATTTTCTCATCTATGAAACAGAGATAATAGCCACAGAGGTGCCATGAAGATAATTAATACACCTAAATACTCTTATTCCAGTTTCTGTCACAGTAAATGCTGTGTGTGAGTTGTTCTTATTGTATTAATTATTACTACTATTATTATTACTTCAGTATCATAACAATATCTATTAGCATGGCTTATTGTTCCCTTTCTTCATCTTTAACATCTCCTTTTCTGTCTCTTTCTTGGATCCAATTCCCTACTGCATCGTTCAACCCTAGCTATGTGCTCAGTTGAAACCTCTGCATTCTGCTCATTTCTAATTGTACAGTTTTCTTCAATCACCTTACACACTCTCATGTCTTTAAACAATATCACCACCAAGACTATTTACCAACCTGC
>NW_028016751.1:0-728 GCF_054177405.1 Leptonychotes weddellii
TGAGTGCACGCATGCGCGCGCATGCGCGTGACGGGCGCGCTCTTCCCGGCGACGGTTTCCAGGCAGCCATGCGCCTGCGCTACGTGACGCTCCACCGCCCGCGGAGGGAGGTACTGCTCGCCAAGGCTCCGGCGCGCTTGCGCAGTAGCTGGACGCGGGCGTTTCTTTCCTCCCTTTTTATAGAGTTGGTTTGGGTGTGTGGGGGGGGAGCGTAGATTGGAGTTATAAAATGGCGGCTTGGAGCGCTTTCGGCGCTGTTCCTCCGGCGGTCTCTGGTTGAGCTCGCTGCTCTCCGTCACTGCCGAACACAGAGAGGCGAGGCCCCTGGAGGACATGGTGTTTGAGACCCAAGGCTTGCTGACCACCAAGTTCTTCGAGAATCTCGGCGCAGCGGAAGCGACCAGGCGCGCTCAGCCCAGCGAGCAGCGGCCGCTTCACACCCGAGGCCCGCGGCTGCAACATCGCACCTGCTCGCGGTCGCTCACCCGGCTTCCGCCGCACCCACAGCCCAGCGAGTGCCGCGGCGGCCGCCCAGGAGGTGAGAGGCGGGCGGGCAGCGTGGCAGGAGAAGGGGCCGATCCCGGGGAGGGGCGCCGGGTCCCGGCACGCGATTGGGCCTGGAAGGGGGAGCCCGGCTGCGGGGCCCAGGCTTGGGGAGGAGGAACCCGGGGTCAGGCAGGTTACGGTACCTGGGCCTGAAAGGGGGACCCTGGGCTGGAGGAGCCGGG
>NW_028016752.1:0-728 GCF_054177405.1 Leptonychotes weddellii
AAGCTGTTTCGGTGGCACAGACAAGAACCTGGTGGCACCACGTGGCACAGATGCCATCCTGGTCCCTAAGGGACGGATTAGGAAGTCAAGGTCCTGTGACAGATGCAGACAAGGAAGCAGGGAAGTGGCCTCAACCCTGGAAGCCTAGAGCCCTGGAAGCGCCGTACTCAGCCCTGCAGGGGCGGGTTTGGCCTCTGTCTTTAAGCGGCTGCCACGTGCCCCCACCCCAGCCAGGCCTAGAGCTTGGGGGGCAGCCTCTCCCAGGTGTGGGATGCCCGTGGGGCGGGCACACACACAGGAGGTGCACCGTGCTGGTGAGAACGCCCTTGGGCCACCAACACCCCTGGGCACAGAGGCAGAGGGAGCTGGTGGAGGCCTCCGCCCATCCAGACCCTGCTGCGGGGGGAGGTCACCCCTCCAGGCTGTGATGGTGGGAAGGGTGGGTAGCTCTCTCGGTTTACAAGTGAGGACAGGGGTTCGCGGGGGCACAGCCACGGCCCTCGAGGACCTCACCATGAGACTCACACCTGAGTAAATCCCAACTGGCCAGCTCGGCCCCGTCCCCAGGGCAGAACCTGAGGCCCCGCAGACGGGGAGGGATGGGCAAGGCGGGCCTGCCACTCACCTTTCCTTGAAATCGAGGAAGACCTTGGCCAGAGTGCTGCCCCCCGCCATCATAGACACGTCGATGGCCCGCAGAAAGCTGTGATGCACCTTGATCAGGTCCT
>NW_028016753.1:0-728 GCF_054177405.1 Leptonychotes weddellii
GAGAAAAAGACAAAATACCTGGCAGTTTCTATGCAGCTCACATTATGATTCACCTGGCAAAGCCAGAGTTACTTAGATAAAGGGAAGATGTGAGGAAGACTTTGGACTTGGGAAATCTGGGTTCTCATCCCAGCTGTGCAGCTGGCTTGTTGGGGCCTGAGTGACAAGTCCTCTGACCACCCCCCTCCCCCCCAAGACCTCAAGGTCTCGTCCTGGTGGGCAGAACCTGACCAGATTTCCAGTAGCAGCCCTTCCAGACCGATCTTCGAATGGGGGCCCATTTCCCCTCCAGCCCTCTGTCAGCTGATGCCCAGCCTGTCAAGCTTTTGGCTAACAATGGCAAGGGGTTCCCTACCAGCTCCCCCACTTTGACCATATTCGATCTGAAGGACTGGAAAATTTCCTTCAGATGAAAAAAGCCCTGTGGCATATACATTCATTATCCATACTGTTTCTGTTCCTTTTGGGAAATGTGTGCCTTTTAACAAGTCAGGGCCGTTTTGCCTGTAGCCCATCACGCATGGCGATCTGCGGTAGGGGACAGAGGGACACAGGGCTCTGGGTTGCTGTGTGGCACCATCTGCCATTCCAATGATACGGCAGTGGACGGGTCTCCTGGGTCCCCGTGTCAGGAGGAAGCCTCCCTGCGACAACTGTCATCTCCTCCCTGAGGGCCCTCATGGTGGAAACATCGAGGACAAAGCTATCGAAATGGTCTGATATAGTAC
>NW_028016754.1:0-728 GCF_054177405.1 Leptonychotes weddellii
AGTAACCACCTATGCAAAATGGTGACAGGGACACGAGAATGCCAAATCCCCTCCCAGCCCATGACAGAGCCTTGGTTTGCTCTCTCAGTTAGTGTTTGTTGAGAGTTTCTATTATAGGCCAGACAGTTAAAGTATCCCATGCAGTGATTCCAGGAGAGGGGGGAAATATTGACAAGTAACCAGGCAGTCATAATCACTGGGATACATACCACAGGGGAAGGTATGGACTACACGTAAGAGGGTCCCATAGCTAACTACATGGGGATCAATGAAGGCTTCCCAACGGAAGAGTAATTTCAACTAAGAGGTGAAGGATGAGTGAATTAGTGAGGTAGGAAAGGATGGGGATAAGAAGGCCAGGCAGATGAGACAAATAACCAAACATCTGGAGGACTGAAGTAACCTAGTATAATTAAAGCAAGGAAAATAAAGCTGAACTGGAAAACAAGAATCCAGGTCATTAAAGCTTTTCACAAGGTATTTAAAATAACTTATATACTATCCTCTGGGAAACAAAAGTCCACTTAAATGTGATACCAACGATCACAGGCTGTATACTCCATTTGGTGTTTGACTTGAGAAATCCCACAGCCTCTTGGAGAGGCAGGGCCTATGGAGATCAGAGTCAGGGAGTTCTGTCTGGTGGGATTGCTTGTCCATGAATAAGCAAAAAGCTGTAAATGGTGGGAGAGAACAGGTGTCCCTAAGGTGCATCTGCTTAGGTGTCA
>NW_028016755.1:0-728 GCF_054177405.1 Leptonychotes weddellii
TCAGAATCTCACTTTTCTTGTGACATATTTCCTAAAGTTGTGTGAGCATACTCACACATCTCCATAATCAGCATTGTGTGTCCTGTCAAATTTAGGAAATAGAAAACAGAATTTATTTTATTTTCCCGTTAGATAAACACAAGATAATTTTCCTTTATAAAGTTATGCTCCATTATGGTATCACAATACAGACTATTTTTACTAGTAAATTCATTAAAAAATATAGATACATGAAAGTAGATATGATATGAAGTTACGTTTAAGAGAGAAGGTAAGTGTTCAGATCTGTTTCAACTTACCTTGTCCATGAGCACAGGAAACCCACAAGATGAAAATAATACTGATTAGTAACAGCATGTTAGTTATTCCAATGCTATATTAATACAAATATTCCAGTTGTGCTGTTTGGGGTTGTAAATCTGGTTAATTAGCAGTTATCAAGTGTGACCCTGAATTTAAGTGCACTACCATGAAGCTCGTTAATTGTGGTTGCTCAGTAAATATCAAAGTTCAAAGAACTTTGCAAAATCCCTCAATTCCTGTTGGTTAATTGTTTCACAATGATTTCTTGAATTCATTCCCTGATACATACTGTACAGCTTTCTTTATGGACAATAACAGGCTGGCTCCAAAAGTGATGTAAAACACTAAGTTAAACACCCATTGAAAATCAATACAGCTCTCTCTCAACCAGGTGAATCATATGCAAACAACTGAATCCCTGTCAT
>NW_028016756.1:0-11339 GCF_054177405.1 Leptonychotes weddellii
GTTGGCCTGGTGGTGGGTATTGAGGAGGGCACGTTCTGCATGGAGCACTGGGTGTTATGCACAAACAATGAATCATGGAACACTTCATCTAGAACTAATGATGTAATGTATGGGGATTAACGTAAGAATAAAAAAAAAAAGAGTCAGACACTTAACCGACTGAGCCACCCAGGTACCCTGGTTGTGCCCTCTTATTAACAGGAGGAAAAGATGCTTCCCGCTGTGAATTACGATTATTATGCCACACTGGACATGGAGTTAGGTGTGGAAGGAAGAGAAGGACCAAGATCAACTCTACTGGCTCTTTAGAAACTTCCTTAGAACCTGGTAGGGAAACTCCTAAGGGCATTTCCCATGGTCCCCTATTGGTCCTAAATTAGGGTTGTGCCCTCAGGGAGTCATTTCCTGTGAATAAAAGGTGAGTTGAGTGCTCTGAACAAGCCACCACCCCTGGATGTGGCTTGCAGCCCTCAGGGTTGTCGATGTAGTCCTGGGAACGGAGACAAGAAGCCAACGAAGTCAGAGATGTTTGCCCGCAAGGAAATGTCCTGAAGTCATGCCTCTCATCAGAGGCTGGGGGCAGCCCAATGTACCAAGCCTGCCAACCTCAGAGATGAAGGAGACCTCCCATGTGAGCAGCCCGTTTCTTTGCTGACCCAGTGAGTGAGACAGAAGGAGGGAAAGAGGAAATGGGAAAAGAAAGACCCAGCATCCACGTGTCAGCAATGCTTCAGTTGGCAAACCTGTGTCTCAAGACCTACGCAGAGCCTCATGCTACAACACTGGTCAGAGTTATCCTACTGCTGGCATTTAAAGAGGAAACTTGCTCAAAGGTCAGCAGGGACACACCTTCAGGCTCACTCTCTTTGGGGTGTCATCTATTTTAGCAGCCGCTCAAGCGTATTTACAGGAGCTTGCTGGAGTCAAGCATATGGGGCTGTTTAGGTGGTTCAGCAGCTTGGCTTGGAAGGTACTTGCAAGTCTCGCCTTCAGTGGGAGTCCCAGAAGCTCAAGTTCACTGAGCTGCGGCAGGCAAAGGTGTCTTAAATTCAAACACTATGGCAATTTGCATGGTAATTTACACTGGAACCCTTTACCCCCTGTCATCCCCAAGAAGCCCTCCCAAAAGTTGAAAGAAAGCAGCTCAAATGTTTACAGCCTGCTTGACACACTGTGGTTTCACCCGTCCCCTTGCCAGACAGAAGGGGAGGGGACAGACTGTGTGGGCTTTAGTGTGGAAGCTGGCATTCTCTGACATTGTTCAGTGGAAACACTGGAATAAAGACAGAGTAAACTCTTACATTTGCGTTGTAAGAAAACCTACTATTGGAAACTATTTCTGATTAGCTAGACATTAACCTTTCAAGTAGTAATAAAGATGATGTGTTCCATGGGTATAATGCTCTTCACTTTTTAAAATACGTTTCCATTTATTGTCTCTGACAGAGAAAAGAAAGTTCTATATTAAAAGTGCTATGGACTGAATATTTGGGTCCCTCCCAAACTTCACATATAGAAGCCTCCACCCCCAGTGTGATGGCATTTGGAGGTGGGGCCTTTGGGGGGGGCGATTAGGTCTAGACGAGGTCATGAGGGTGAAGTCCTCATGATGGGATTATTACCCTTGTAAGCAGAGACCAGAGTGCTTGCTTGCTCTCCCTCTCCCTCTCTCTACTCCGTCTGAGGCTATGGCAAGAAAGTAGCCATCTGTGAGCCAGGAAGAGAGCCCTCATCAAGAGCTAGACTACACTGGCGCCCTGACCTTGGACTTCCGGGCACTAGAAGTGTGAAAAATAAATGTCTTGTTTAAGCCACACAGTTTGTGGTAGCTCCAAAACCCCTGGTTCTAAACTCAAATTTTAACACATCCAATTATTTTATTTAGCCCAAATAAGCAGATTTTTAGCTATTTAGAGCCTGCGTGCTCTGCATCGCCAACATCTGCTAGCCATAGATAAGATAAGCCCCGAGGCTATAAAGACGCCCAGCCGGTTCTGCTTTTCAGAGCTCTCTGTCCCAGGCCAGGCTCCTGAGCCACATTATTAGACACCTAAGCCACCCCCCCCAACCCCCCTCTCCCCTGGAGCTCCCTTGTCCCTCTCCCTTTCTGAGCAGTGACTCTCATTATGTAGCCTCTGGACAGTCTCATGCTGGGAGGGACTTCTCCCACATGCAAACCTGTCAAAGCATCACCCAAATAAAGCCTGAGTTTTATTTTATACCTCAAACTCTCCACAAGCAGTATCGCAAGGAATGAAATCAATACAGGTGATGGCCTAAACCCACAATGACACGAGTCTAGGAAGCAGCAAACTCTCACAATCCAACAGACAGAAGCCACAGGCTCAGAAGACAGCTAGATCCTTACCAGTGACTATACTATGGGAGGCTCCAACCTCCCTAGGAAGGGGGCTGGCAACTGCCAGGCTGAATGTCAGGACTCCAGCCAAGTAGAGAACTGGGCAAGGAAGGAAAACAAAGAAGAATCCATACATCATGGTTGGGAGAAGGTGAGGCTCACACTCTTCCTCAGAGGTACAGTGGCTCCAGCCAAGCCTAGAGCAGAGCAGGGGCCCGAGATCTGCCTCACTGCCAGACATTGCTACATGTCAGGGACCTAGAGAGAGTCCCTGGGGAGGCAGGATGAAGGTGCTGCCGCTGCTGCTGATGGTGATGGTGATGGTGATGGTGATCATGGTGGTGATCATGGTGATGGCCATGATGATCGTGCTCATGACGAAGATGACAACATTAGCTAACAGGTATCAAGCAGCCATTGACTTCCCAGGCACTGTGTTAAGCACTTCCCATGTATTATTTGATTTAATCCTCATGGCCGCCCTATCAAGTTGTTTTCCTCCCATTTCTCATATGAGAAAACGGAGTCTCAGAGAGGCTGAGAAAATCATGCCCCCCAAAAATGTTTTGCTTTTGAATCAGAACTCGATCCCAGGCAGCACTCCCCAGTTCCATACTCCCGTGCCATCCTATCGCAGAAAAACAGAAAAGGCAAAATTTGTTCCGTGCCCCATTTTGAAAGTTTCCAAAACCACACAGTCTCCTGGGAAAGAAGAAGAAACACTGAACATGCAGCACACGGCGTTGTTTCTAACATTAGAGAGGCTGGAAGCTCAGAACCTGTATCTCCGCGGCCCCCGAACATCTGGGTGCAAAAGAACATTTCAGCCTCCTGTGCAGATGTGCCCGCTCTTGGAAGGCAGCTGCTTCCACACTGTGGGCAACACACCTAGAATAGGGCTCTAGAAAGAGCATGGCATCGGGTGCATATCAAAGAGGAGCAGTGGGAATTAATCCACCCAGGAATAACAAGTTAAAAACACGCACTTTGAAAAGGCACACAGCCTACGAGAGCATCAACCAACCTGTCAGAAGTATAAGTGGATAGAAAATTCTAGTTTCCATTAATGGCAGGGTACTTTGTTTTACTTTCAAATGCCTCAAAAAACAACCTGCTCCAGGTGGGTGGTGAGCTATGTTTCATACCCTCTTGAAAACTGTCAGGAAAGACACTCGTGGCTTCACGGAACAGCTCCTAGGGAGAGCCAAGTAAGGATGCAGAGGCCAACAAAACCCAGCTTTGAATCACTGCTGCTCAGAACCTCGTGCCTCTCTCTGTGACCCAGATGGATGGAAAGATGGAAAGTCCTCCTTTACGAAAAGCCCAGCACCATTAGAAGACGTTGGCATCAACCTGCAGTGTAATTAAGACACAGTCCTATTCATTCCTACCATTGTCCAGTCGTTTTTTCATGTCCGTCTTATCTCAACTAGCTTAGAAGCTCCTCAAAGCCGGGGATTATATGGCTCATGGTTCTAATTTCCCCCATAGCAACCAGCGCAGAAGTGATGCAGCCTGGCCACCAATTGTTCTAGCAATGAAAATCTCATGCCCACGCTAGAGGCTCTTCAATTCGTTTGGAGCCAAAGATGATCACTATTGAATCTATTCCTTTTTCTCATATCAGACAGCAAATAACTGCCAACTGAATCATAACTTCCCTTAGCAACAATCTCATGATTGGGAGTTCCGTTGCTAATCAAGAATTCAGCATCAAATCAATCATAAATATGACGACAATACTTTAAATAGAATCCACAATTACTTTAAAAAATATTCTTTTTATTCTCCATGTCAGAGAACTTTCGAGCTTGAAAGGACCTGACAGGCGCTTCGGTCATCTCACTTTGCTCCACCCAAGCAGAGGTGGAGACCCTGGCATGTGAGCCACACAGAGCCACCCATTAGTGAGGCGCAGAGTCACAACTTGACTTCCAGCCTGTGGGGTTTTCTTCACAACACCCTACCATGCCCTTATAAGTCTTATAAGGCAGTCTTACAAGATCGGCATGAGTGTATCATCTTCATTCATTTTCTGGGAGTCCCCAAAGTGCCCATTTCAAAAGTCCAACACTACTCTATCATAATCAAAATCCCCCAAAGTGGTTTTCCTAATATTCATCCCACCAAATGTTAATATATGCTGTGCCAGAGACTCACTCATGTGGTTTTAGCCTTCACCCCCGCCCTTCTGTGCTGGATTATGGAAAAGCTGGGAACCCACAAACTACATCTGTCAGAACTCCTTGCCAATGGGCTTCCAGTTCGATTCTACAAATGTGAGGGAACAGCAGGTGATTCAAAGTTGGGAGGGAGTATTAATTTTCTATTGCTGCCTTAACAATTTACCACAAATTCAGTGGTTTAAAAAAAAATGGTTCCGTAGGTCAGAAAAACCAGTGGGCTCCACTGGGTTCTCTGCTTAGGGACTCACAAGTCCAAGATCAAAGTGTTGGCCAGCCTAGGCTCTCCAATGGTTCTGTAGGTCAGAAAAACCAGTGGGTTCCACTGGGTTCTCTGCTTAGGGACTCACAAGTCCAAGATCAAAGTGTTGGCTAGCCTGGACTCTCCTCTGGAGGCTCTGCTGGAGACTCTACTTCCAAGCTCATTCAGGTTGGTAGCAGAGTTCAGTTTCCTGAGGCTGTAGGACTGAGGTCCCTGAGATTTCCTTGCTGGGTGTCGGCTTCAAGAGGCTGCCTATACACCCTGGCTCATGGTCCCCTTCATCTTCAAAGGCAGTGATGACAGATTGAATCCTCTCATGCTTCAGCCTTCTCTGACTTCTCATTCGGGCTTCCTCTTCTACTTTTAAGGGCTCATGAGACCACCCATGGTCCATGCCAGGGAATCCAGGATAAGCTCCCTGTCATAGGTCAGCTGATTAAAACCTTAGTTATATCTGCAAAGTCCCTTTCACCACGTGACGTGACATACACATGGGCTCAACACCAAGAGGTAGAGATCTTGGGAACCAGAATTCTGCTGATCACAGAGGGCAACACCCTCCAGGAAACAGCTGTGGGTTCCAGGGTCCTTCCACAGATCCACTTGTTAGAGCTCAAGCCACTTGCATCGTCCCAGCACCAGGGGTTAGTATCTCCCCAGTGTTCCCGCCATGCCCTGTGCCCCTTTGCTGGTCTCAGCACCCCATGGGTTACCCCAGGGCTGCAGAAGCAAGTGTGTCCCACATTGTGATCTCACCCACATCTACACTTTGGGGTTGCAGCTATGTCCCACAGTTGTGAATCTCCAGGTCACAATACCTTTTTGGCTCTTCCAGCTCTCCCAACACTTTATAAATTAGATCTAGGTAGTCTATCCTCTCTGGACTATCTAGCTTATTTTCAATTCCCTGAGTAGACGCTGACTGGTGGAGTTGCCATATCACAAAAGGGCCCCGTGGCCGTAGGACACACAAACTACATTTCCCAGACCCCCTTGTCAATGGGCTCACCCATAGGTCAGCAGACTTCCTTCCTGCAGCACTTCTCAGAGCACATTCACAGGTATTGTGAATACCCAGGAAGGGGATCTAGCATGCAGCATCACTGTTTCTCAAACAGTTTTTACCAAGGGACCCCTGTGTTATAGAGCATCTGTTGTGCCTAGAGCTCATGGAACTCGAAGAAACACTGAAATAGTTGAGATCTTCTCAAGTTATCACATTAGCTCTAATCAGCGCTAAATATTTGATTAAAAAAAGTTATATTTTTACAATTCAGACTAGCATTTGATTTTTGACACCTTAACACTGATAAGTTTGTTTTCTCAGTCAGTTTCCTGCAGACCACCATTCCTCCAGGCGTCAAAAGTCACTCCCAGGGCCGCCTGGGTGGCTCAGTTGGTTAAGCATCTGCCTTCCACTCAGGTCACGATCCCAGGGTCCTGGGATCCAGCCGTGTTGGGCTCCGTGCTCAGCAGGGAGTCTGCTTCTCCCTCTCCCTCCACCCCTCCCCCTGCTTGTGCTCTCTCTCACACTCTCTCTCTAATAAATAAAATCTTGAAAGAAAGAAAGAAAGAAGGAAGGAAGGAAGGAAGGAAGGAAGGAAAGAAGGAAAGAAGGAAGGAAAGAAGGAAGGAAGGAAGAAAGAAAGGAAGGAAAAAAGAAAGAAAGAAAGAAAGAAAGAAAGAAAGAAAGAAAGAAAGAAAGAAAGAAAGGGAAAGAAAGTCACTCACAAAATGTAAATGAAAAATTCATTCTCAAAAACAGCCACTGGTGAAGGGGTTTCACAGGCAAAGGCCAGGCTTCTGTCCAGCTCTTGGCGTTAGGTGTCTTAACTGTGAGTGTACATACAGCATTTTCCTTCCTATTCTTGCTTCTCCTGAAGTTGTTCCTCTCCTGCCCCTGCTCCCCACCCGCTCTGCTGCTTCCCTCCCCTGCCTCTCGTACCCAGAGGACAGCCGAGGGACATGACATCAAGGACAATCCCGAAGGAGAAGCAGAACACGGAAGGAGTCACAAAAAAACCCACAACAGAACAAGGGTTAAGTGATCTACTCCCCCCTTGATGAATTCTTACACAGTCATTAAAAATGATAATTACAATGACTTTGCAACAACATGGAAAAAAATGCTTATGATATAATTAATGCTAAGTGGAAAAATGCAGAACACAAAATGATCGCTACACTATGATTACGATTACTTAAATTATATGTTCATGGGGACAAAAACTGGAAGGGATCACGGAAAAAGTAAAAATCGTTTAATTTCTGAGGGATAACAGTGGTATCATGGGTGAATTTTTCTCTTTATATTTGGCTAATGGCTCTGTAATGCCGAGCAAGTTTTGAAAAGCTAAAATAAAAATCAGACTTAAGAATGTGTGGAAGTGAGACAGGATAGGCCATCATTCTCGTTTGCCTGAGGGTGGGAAATGAGGAATAGTCTGGATAGGAAATGCCAACCTGTTTTTTATATCAAAATGCAAGTTGTTTTCTTGCTGCTTGGAAAACAGAGCACCGGGCTCCTAAGCAACCACCCAGGCCTGCTGGGAAAAGCCGACTCTATGTTACTAAGGATCGGGGCTCTAATCTAAAGGGTGACTCCATCCTCCCTAATTGGACCTTGAAGGTCATTGTGGCAGGAAAATAAGAAGAGAACAGGCTTTCCACCAAGTAGGACTAGGCTCTGAGAACAGGGAAGAAGGACTAGCAGGAAGGAGCCTGAATGGGTTCCAATCATGCAAGGTCACATTTCAGAAGGTTGTCAGAGAGGGTCTGAAGCAAGGAGATGCCAAGGGAAGAACTGCACCAGCAGCCGTGGGTCTTGAGGATCTCACCAGCTGATGACCCCGAATTCATGTTGGGGGACACTCATCCACCTGCTCTCAGAGAGCCCACCAACGGTGGTCCAGCTGTGGTGAGAGTGTTGCAGTGTCCTTCCCCAGCCTAGGGTCTTAGGATCTGTGGACTAGCAAGGCAGTGGCTAGGCAGTGGTTCAGGGCCCCTGGGCCACACTGAACATATAGAACATTCAGAGAGGTGGGCAGAGGGGAGCCCAGGCTGGACAAGGTAAAGGAAGAGTGACAGCTGGGGACACTTCTGGTCAGGGAGGCAGGGGGAACATGTGACAGTGAAGGGCTCTAACTACACTGTGGAGAACAAGGCAGCCTCAAGGAACTTATCTAGGAATTCACCCTGGGGGGGGGGGGGCGGGGAGCGGTGAGTGCTCCAAGCCAGGCAGTGGGAAGAAAGGAACAAGAGAGGAGGGCTCGCTCCAGGCCTGTGGGAGGCTGGCCAAAGGGTCAGGAGAGCTGGCAGGCCCTAGGAGGAAGAATTCTGTGACCACCAGCAGAGCACAAACCAGAACCTGGGAATATGCCATCTGGCATGGCCAGAGGGACTTTGCAGATGTGATTAAGGTTAGAAGCCCTGAAATGGGGAAATTATCTGATGGGCCCAATGTAATCCCCAGCATCCTTATCAGAGTGAGGCAGGAGGGTCAGAGTCAGAGGATGAATGACAACGGAAGCAAAAGTCAGAGGGATGGGAGGCCACAGGCCAAGGAATTCAGGCAGCCTCTAGAAGCTGGGGAAGGCAAGGAAAGGGGCTCTCCCCTAGAGCCTTCAGAAGGAAGGCAGCCCTTTTATTATATTGAGTTTAGCCCAGCAAGACTGATTTTGCACTTCTGACCTCTAGAACTGTAAGGTAATAAATTTGTGTTGTTTTAAGCCACTGCATTCGTGGGATTTTGTTACAGCAGCTGTAGGAGACTGATACACAGCAGTTACAAGCCAAAGCCCCAGAAAGGAGGAGGTAGAGGTCTTTGAATTCCAGCTGCTGCTAATCATGGGGGAGGGAGGGGGGACACTTGGGACTGTTAGATAATTTACACAGAGAACATGGACTTCTGAATAACAGGAGAAAGACTTCCAGGAAGTGCTCAGCTTGTCAGGTATTTGTTTCCAGCCGATTGCGACTTAAAACACACTGAGTACTTCGCTGGATGTGCCTGCCATATCCTATCTCATTCAATTCTCAGAACAACTCAGTGGGGTGGGCTCAGTTGGCATCACCATTTTACAGATGTGGAGACTGAGGCTTGGGTAGGTGAGGTCATGGACACAAACAGGGGAGCTGGGATTTGAACCTGGGCCACCTGACTCCAGGGCCTGAGCTCTGAGCCGCCGTATGAGGCTGTGTCATGAAAAGAAAAGGACGTTAACTCCACTATCTCCCACACACCAGGAGCAGTCTGCTCAGAGTGGAAGCAGAGAACATGTATCCTCTGCTGCCCTCCTGAACTCGACTGACTGGGGATTTCTGTGCAGTAGCAAGTACACACGCAAACGGCTGCCTTTCTAGAACTACAAACTATGAACTCCGTACAGCCTAGACAAGATATTCTCTGGGCTTTAAAGCCTAACTTTAATGATCTAAATGTCCCAGAATAAAGGGATTGATTGATTAAATCATGGTTCATCAATACAATAAAATACTAGGCAGCTTTTTTAAACAATGATGTAGATGATGTGGATCTATGTGTATTGACATGGAGGGATGTTCCCAATACATCAGGAAGTCTAAAAAGCAAGTCACTAAAGAGTACACGCAGCATGAGCACACACACACACACAGAGAAAGTCTAGAAATACATATATAGATGGCATTAGCAGTGATTATCTCTGTGTATAAGGCATAAGAATACAGGTGATTTGGCTTTTTCTTCCTGCTTGCTTATCTTTTCTGTAAATTTTCCACAATAAAAAGAAACTGATGGGATAATGTTTAAAGGTGGGGAAACTGAACTTCAGTAATAGCTAGGAAAAATGTGCAATGATGAAGCTGTTATGAAGTATCTACTACCTAGTGACCAAGTCCTAATACATTTCCATAGATTTCATCCTCCCTACCACCCAGTGGGGTAAGGACTGCAGTCCCCATTGTTTCAGATTTTTTAAAAATTGAGGCTCAGAGAGATTAAGTAATTTGCCCCCAAAATCACCCAAAGTGAAGGCATCAGACTGAGATTTAACCCAGATCTGTCCGGCTCCAAAGCAGACATTCTCTCTACTACATGACTCTGTAATCTTTTCCCTCCAGTACCATGAGGGTTCCAGGCGAGCCGGGATGCAGAAGGAATCCAAGGGGGCCAGAGGGCATGGAGGGAAGAAAAGAAGAGGATGGGGAAGGGCAAGAGTGCATTACCCCCACTGCTCCTGTTCCTTGGAGTAGGTCTCCCAACCTCAACACACTGACATTTGGGGCACAATAATTCTTTTTTGGAGGAGGAGGAGGAACAGTCTGTGCGATGTAGGATAGTTAGCAACATCCCTGGCCTTTACCCACTAAATGCAGCAAGTTGTGACAACAAAAACGTCTCTAGACACTGCCAAATATCCCCTGAAGGCCAAATCACCCTTGGTGAAGAACCACTGCCCTGGAGAATTACTACCACCAGAATGATGGGGGTGGGCCCAGCACATCATTGGTTATTTACCATATATTTCCACGCTTCAGTCAACCATTTGGTTCACGCCACTAATCTGTCCTCCTCAACGAATCCTTCAGTCCTTACATATTCTGAGATCGACAGCTCCTTTGGGCATTGTTAAAGACAAACGTCCTAATTGGTAAGCCCCAAGTGACATTTGTGGCTATTATCCTGATCTCTAGAAGGAACAGAAAGTTCAGATGCACCCCTTCAAGAATGGCTCCACAATGGGCCTTCTGCCACCCCTTTGTGGGGGTTCACCCATGCCCCTGCATTCCCTGAATGAAACGTTAAGGGAAGCTGTTTTTTTTTTTTTTTCTTGTAAATACCAAGCTGTGCAGTCATTACAAGCTTGCTTGGAGATAATCAGGGCTGACACTTGCTGTACGTGCAGGCTTTATTGGAGACCACCCACAAAGTCGCCTCAACGCAAAATGACACTACTAAGTAATCTAATCCCAAAATGTAGATTTCATTCCAACAAATTGCACACAAGTGGTCTCCTGCTGGCTTAACTGTTGCCTGGAAAGGCAAGCCCAACTGCATTGGTGGCAAGTTAGCACAGAACATCCAAACCATAAACAGAGAATGCAAATGCCATGTCTGGGACCATAAACATTGAATATTGCAGGGAGAAATGAAGTCCTCTTATACAGAATTAAAATATAATTAAAAGATGGGGTAGAATACATCACTTTTGTCCTAATTCTTTTCCCCTTTGAGTCAAAGAACAAAAATAAAACAAAAAGATGAAGAAATTAAGTATTTTTCCCCTTGCATCAAAGACTCTTGCAAACTGTTTCCTGCAAGGCCATATGTTTTGAGCTGACCCAAAATTTGAAGGGACTAGCACCCTGACTTTATCCCCATTAAGCAATCTGCAGCTCAGAAACACAGAGTCCCCAACCTCTAAGAGAAAGGCATATAGTTTAGCCCACACTGCGCCCTGTAAAAAATTAAATATATAATAAAAAATTTGATGAGAACGAAGATTTTTTTAAGTTTCAGAGAATGGGGGCGCCTGGGTGGCTCAGTCGGTTAAGC
>NW_028016757.1:0-728 GCF_054177405.1 Leptonychotes weddellii
CGGGAGCCATGAGATAGTGAATGAGGTGGGGATAAGCAGCTGCCAGGAGACAACTCAGGAGAGACGAGAATCCAGCTACTCTGTTCTCCAACACATAGGAAGGGTGGTGACCACTGAAGGAAGTAGGCAGTTGACACTTGACTTACTCCTGCAGAAGAATAGAACAGCATTTGGCACTTCCACGTACATCTTCAAAGCAGCTTGGGGGTAAGGACATTTTATCCTAGTGATGTTAAAAAAAAGAACTATTCTTTCTCTAACTTTTATCTGTAGACACATCCAGTTCAGGGAAGGGAAATGTGAGCTCTTTGGGAGATGCAATTTTGGAGTTGAACTCTTGAAGAAATTTTGGAAGCAAGTGCCGGCAACAACTTTTAATAATATTAATTTTTCACAGTAGTCAAGTGCTTTCTGATTTAAAAGGGCTAACATTGGGGTACCTGGCTGGCTGAGTCAGTAAAGCATGTGACTCTTGATCTCAGGGTCATGAGTTCAAGCCCCATGTTGGGTGGAGAATACTAAAAGAAATTAAAAATTAAAAAAAATAAGTAAAAAAGGCTAACATTTACAAAAATGTATTGTTTGGGAAATGTATGGATCTAGTCAAAGTAGAAATGATTACTTTCTTCACAGGGACACGCTTAGGGGCAATTTCCACTGGCTTGTATCACCTGATGTCCTTTTCTTGGCACCACACATGTGGGCATCCAACATTTTAACCTATATCA
>NW_028016758.1:0-728 GCF_054177405.1 Leptonychotes weddellii
GCCTCAAAACTTGGTAGTCCGTAATACCGACGAGACAGCAGCCTCATCTCAACAGAAGTAAACCTAAGCGATAAAACATCCCAAACATTTTGTTGGGGTGGCTACAATGCTTCAGGCGCGATGCTTAGCGCTTCCCATGGATTACGGTATTTAATCCTCACGGCAACATCGTCAAGCTGGTTCTATCACCCCCACTTGACGGGTGACGAGGCTAAGGCTCGGGGGGACAAGGGGGGTGACGTGCCCAAGGTCATAGGCGAGTAGGCAGCGGGGCTGGGGCGCGAACCCCGACAGAACGACTCCAGGGCCCGCGACATCCTCCCCTTCAACACCAAGCACTTGCGGGGCTCCGCCGCCCTCCGGCCCCAGGCACCGATCGCCTCCGCCCGCCGCGCCGCTTACCTCCCGCAGCCCGAGCGCCCAGCATCCGGCAACGGAAGCTCGCCTCAGCCAGCCGGGATGCCACCTCCGCGTTCCGCCGCCGCGCGGGCACACGAGCGACTTCCGTTCCTCCACGGCTTCCGTCCGAGACGTCCCAGCGGAAGTGCTTCCCCCAGTACGGTCCGGGTGGGTACCGGTTCGCGGCTTTGTGAAACCGCTGCTACGCTGACCCGAGTGGTCGCCCCTAGCCGTCCTGTGGCAACCGAGTGCTTGGAAAGGAGTGAGTGCGAACTGATGTGCTTTAAACGTAAAATACACACCGGATGTCGAAGAAAGAGTGCGGAATA
>NW_028016759.1:0-728 GCF_054177405.1 Leptonychotes weddellii
CAATATATTGATTTTTACTTTTTAACCTAGACTCTGGTGAAATATTAATAATGTATATTATGCATCAATTCTATCAAATATTTGTTTGACAAAAAAACAACAAAGCTTATATAATTAATCCCAGATATTGAGAAAAAGTTCTTTATTTTCCAAAAATAAAACAGAATTAGGATTTACAAATCTCATCTAATGACTCAAAGTTTCAGTAATTATTTGAGCATAGTATTTGGACCTAGCCTTATACTAAAATGGAAGGAGTAGGACAAAAAATAATAATTAACTCCTATCACTTTCTTATAAGTATATGAATATTTTGCAAAACATAGTAAGATTTCCTAACTTACAGTAAATGGTATCTGTACTTGTTCAAGTTTCACAGATATTATTATAAGAAAAGTACTATAAAACAATTCAGTTTAAAAAAAATCTAAGAATGTCATTTGTTTTAGGAATATTTTGTTTCCGTCAGTGTACAACATATATATACAATTTAGTCATTCTTTTTTTTTTTTTTTTATTTTTTTTATTTATTTTTTTTTTTAAAGATTTTATTTATTTATTTGAGACAGAGAGAATGAGATACAGAGAGCATGAGAGGGAGGAGGGTCAGAGGGAGAAGCAGACTCCCTGCCGAGCAGGGAGCCTGATGCGGGACTCGATCCCGGGACTCCAGGATCATGACCTGAGCCGAAGGCAGTCGCCCAACCAACTGAGCCACCCAGGCGCCC
>NW_028016760.1:0-728 GCF_054177405.1 Leptonychotes weddellii
GGTTTCTGCTTGGTTATTATCTAGCTCTGTGACCTTGGCCAAGCCATTTTTTTACTTTGTGCCTTAGTTTCCTCATCTGTAAAATGAGATGGTCTAAAAAAAACCTCTACAGTGTTTCCAGAGCCACAACTCAAAATTCTATGGCTTTAAACTGTAGATGAGATATACATGTCATAGGGATATGACAGATATTTATAATTTTGGCTTTTTGAGTAGAAGAAAAATCTTGACAAATCCTCAATTATGTAATGTATCTCATTCACAGGCACACACAGAAAATCCCCAATCTTGAGACAATTGGTTTCACTTAAATGATCATACATTTCCATGCCCTCCTCCAGCTCCACACCCATATGATGTTTATGACATAGTTTGAAGCTATTTGCCATGTGTCCACTAATGAAAATTTACAGAGGAGAGCGCTTTCTAGAATCTATCCATTACGATTATAAAAATAAATTATTCTGTTGTATAAAAAGAGGGAAAAATAGTGGGAGGTTTACATGAGAAACTTCAAAGTCTAATGGGCGAAGAAGGCAGGATGTGGTTCTATTTGTTTAAAACTGTTTAACTTTTTAGGTCCAAGGAGTGATAGGAATACCAAAAGGAATGATTTCCAGGAGGAAGAGAAACTTTTGATGGTTGGCCTAATAAAATAAAACTATACACTGGTGAAACTGAATTCAAAGATGATTCCAACGCTGCTGCGTACAGATGAGCCTTGTCTC
>NW_028016761.1:0-728 GCF_054177405.1 Leptonychotes weddellii
GGACGGCGGGGCCTGGGGTTCACTGTGGGGTGGAAATTCACTGTGGGGCGACGGTGGGACCTGGGGTTCACTGTGGGGCAGACGGGGCTGGGGTTCACTGTGGGGCGGACGTTCACTGTGGGGCGGATGGCAGGGCCCGGGGTTCACTGTGGGGCGGACGGCGGGGGCCCGGGGTTCACTGTGGGGCGGACGGCGGGAGCCGGGGTTCACTGTGAGGTGGACGGCGGGGGCCGGGGTTCACTGTGGGGCGGACGACATGGCAGACCACTCTTGGTTCAGCTGTAGAGCATCAGGTGAGCAGGAGGATTAGCAGGGCATGTGGAGGCCAGCACTGGGACAGAAGACCACACTCAGAGCGGCCTGGGAGGCCGAGCCCTTGCTCTCGCTTCAGACCCTGAGGGGAGCAGGCCACAATCGGAGGCCACCCCAGCTGCCCTCCGGGTTGAGCTGGGCCAGGGTCTGAGCTGCAGGGGACCTGATGTGCCAGGCGTGGGGCCCAAATATGGAAAGGAGCCTCTCCTGAGGTTTTTTGGGTTACCTCCTTTCTGCCCACCTGCCCCACCCAAGGGTCCCCATCTTCATCCCTCGGAACTTGCTGGAAGTATGTCTGTGGCATCTGGGCATGCACTGGCCATGAGCCAACTATGACTGGTAGCCCTCTGCCCCTGCAGGTGCAGGGGGCACCCAGAGACTGACCCGCGCTGTTGGAAAGTCACTGGCCATGGAGA
>NW_028016762.1:0-728 GCF_054177405.1 Leptonychotes weddellii
GGTAATTTTACAAGACTGTTGCAAATCAAATCAGAACATGCTTTTAGGAACAGACCATTTTCAGCAAGATACTGAGTGAGATCTAAGGCCCACTAAAGAGAGCCATTCAATTAACAAGTTGGAAAGTTACTGATACGGAACAATAACATCTTTATACTGAAGTGATATATAATAGTCTAGACATTTTTAAAATTGGGAAATCTAGTTTTTCTACATATGGAAGCAATTTGTTATTCTGAAGATTCCTTGGAATGCCTCAGGTATTAAAAATTCATTCTCAAACTAGTAAAAAGATAATGGAGTTAAATAGCCAAAACATTTTGTGGTCTTTCAAGATATAAACATTTATGTGAAAGGAATCATAATCTCTCTTTCTGGTTTGTCAGTACATAAGAAAAAAGCAAGTATCCTTGACTTGTAACATCTGGTTCAGGGTGTTGGCTCAGTAAAAATTAGCTCGGTTACTTGTAATGGATTTTATCTTGGTATAAAACAGCAACCAAAATAAAATAAAACAACAACCAGAGTCAGAAGGCATTAATAATCTATGTTAGTTCAGGACTGAAACTAGTTTTCTTTTCACGATAGGTATTTCAATGTACGTCAAGAAATGTAGCTTGAAATGGTTAACTTAGTTATAATTAACGTGAATCACTATTCTTTTTTTTTTTTAAAGATTTTATTTATTTGACAGAGAGAGACACAGCAAGAGAGGGAACACAAGCGGG
>NW_028016763.1:0-728 GCF_054177405.1 Leptonychotes weddellii
ACATCAGGTAAGTTGAACTCAAGAATGAATAGACTGACTTAACTAAACAAAGTCTGGGACTGTTCCATTTTCCCTTAAACAGAGTCAATCCACAATGAACATCTGCTGGTTTGAAAATATTTTCTGAATGCTCATTTTTATTTCGTTGAAGACATTCGGCACATTGAAATGAATCAGTCCAGGAACCGCACAGGCGATGCAGCAGGGGGCGAAGGCAGGATGAGGGGAAGGACCCCCTTGCACACAGTCTGAAACAATCACCCACAGCCCTCAGGTGTTGACAGCAGAAGTCAGAATACGTTGGCATGCAGTAATTAGAGATGGAGAGGCACAATTTCAATGAACGTGTTCTATTATTAGTGTATTTCAACAGCAGAGCTCCACGAGAACAAAGGCAATAGCTTATCTGCTTATAGTGAATTACTTGCGACAGCAGAACCTGTTTATACCCTGCACTAGGCCAGTGTTCACACCACATGCGCAGCACAAAACGGCTGTCACCAGGGTGACAGCCGCCCCCACAGTGACTGAGTAGAGGGAAAAATAGTGGAATGAAGACAACAAGAAAGCTGGAAAACAGCACTTATCCACAGCTCTGACCGTGACTCCCGAAACCTCTCTAACCAAAACCGCATTCTCTATCTGCCTGACACTGCACAGAAAAAGAAGAAAGTTATCTAAAAGAGAAGGATGATTTAGAAAATAATCGCCAGAAAGAAATTTTTAAA
>NW_028016764.1:0-728 GCF_054177405.1 Leptonychotes weddellii
TGAGCACCTCTCTCCTGCAGGAGGATGTTTCCCACCTTCCAGGTGAAGATCCTGGGCATGGACACGCTGGCTGACTATGCCCTGCTCATGGACTTCGTGCCTCTGGACGACAAAAGATACAGGTCTGGGGGCTGGCCAGGGAAGCAGCTCAGAGAGCAGGGGCTGAGCCAGGAAGGAGACCCCTACCTGCACTCTGGGGGGAGCCAGGGGCCAGTCGGAGCAGCATCAGGGAGGCCTATCCTGGGGCAACAGTGGAAGCCTGAAGGCAGGGCAGGAGCCCAGCTCAGGGCAGCCAACAGTCTCAGCAGCAGGTGGGTAGCGGGCTAGCCTGGACAGGCAGAGTGGGCTAGCCCAGTGCAGCCACAGGGAACTCAAGGCTGGACAGCATTCTTGGGGTCTCCCGTTCCTCATGTGCAAGATGGGGATAGTGCATGGGCAGTAATGTTGAGGGATGGCCCCTCTGCCCCGCCGGCCCTGGCTCCAGGTGGGGGCAGCAGATGAGTGCCGTGGGGTACAGATGGGGCCCCCCTGCCACCTGCTCTGCCCCCCAGGTACGCCTTTCACAGCTCAGCCTGGCTGGTGGCAGGCAAAGCAGACCCAGTCACGCCTGGTCGTGTGCACTTCCACCCAGACTCGCCGGCCAAGGGCGCGCAGTGGATGCGCCAGATTGTGTCCTTTGACAAGCTCAAGCTGACCAACAACCTGCTGGACGACAATGGCCACGTGAG
>NW_028016765.1:0-728 GCF_054177405.1 Leptonychotes weddellii
CATCACAGATTGGACATGACCCAAGCCACAGCAGCGTGGGCTCAGAGGGGGCCTGGCCCTGGTAGATGGCAGCTGGGGACAGTGTGTTGTCAGGGCTGTGTTCAGATCACACCAGCAACCTGTCTGGTTCAACCAGCGTTTGTCAGTGGCCACACCCCCTTCCTTCCTTCCTTCCATCCTTCCTTTCTTCCTTCCTTCCTTCCTTCCTTCCTTCCTTCCTTCCTTCCTTCCTTCCTTCCTTCCTTCCTTCCTCTCTTTGGTACCATGTACCAAACAATTTTATTTCCGTGCAAACCCTCAGTGTCACCAGGATCAGCATATTGGTGAAAAACTTTAGAAGCAACATGGAAAGGGCCTCATGTGTGAAGAGCTGCAAGTTCCAGGTGTTAAGGAAGCCCTTTACCTGTGGGGAGGTTAGGAAGGACTTACCGGCCACCCCAAGCTATTTCTACAGGAAGGAGAGGCCAAACAAAACCATCACATGTGGGTTGGCAAAAAAGTCATCACAACTGGGGAAAATGCAAGAAAACCTTCGGCTACACAGACACACTTGCTCAGAACCAGGTGTCTACACTGGAGAAAAGCCTTAGAGTGTAGTGAATATAGGAAATCTTTTAGCTATAGTTCCACCTTCGATTATTAATGGAGAGTTCACACTAGAGAAAGACCTTAGTTGTGGAGGGAAAGTGCAATCTCCTTGTTCAGTGTAACAAAAATGGATCAAAGCC
>NW_028016766.1:0-728 GCF_054177405.1 Leptonychotes weddellii
GTTGGTTAAGCGACTGCCTTCGGCTCAGGTCATGATCCTGGAGTCCCGGGATCGAGTCCCGCATCGGGCTCCCTGCTCAGCAGGGGGTCTGCTTCTCCCTCTGACCCTCTTCCCTCTCGTGCTCTCTGTCTCTCATTCTCTCTCTCTCAAATAAATAAATAAAATCTTTAAAAAAAAAAAAAAAAAAAAAAAAAAAAAAGAAATGGGAAAAGCAGGAGTAAATAAATGAACATGCCATATACAGGAGATTAGATCAGAAAGAATTAACTACTGAATTAATAAATAATGTATAAATAACATATTTTTAGCTACTGGGAGCAGTAATGTTAATTTTATGCAGGCCCAAACACAGTGAATTGGGGCGGTGGTTTTGTGTGTGTGTGTGTATGTGTGTGGTTTGATTTCTGCTCATTTTGTGCAGTGTTGCTTTCTTCAAGATTGTTCTCCTTACTCCTCTTGCCCTGAAACCACATGCCCAGCCTCTCCCTCTTTCTCCACCCCTGGGAGTTGGCTTTCCTCGCAAGCTGACTGTGAGGAGTTTAGTGTGCCGGATATTTAAGAAGTGCCTGGAGGTCCATATGTATGGAGGGGACAAGAGGAAGCAGGAGTGGGCAGAGGAGAAGGGGAGCTGTGATACAAGCACATAGGTTCATGGACTACCCCCTGGAGTGCAGGACCGGAGATGGTCTTTTAGAATTATCTTGAATTGGGGGGAGATGTCCAGGCCT
>NW_028016767.1:0-11339 GCF_054177405.1 Leptonychotes weddellii
CTAAAATCAATGTCCTTATATTGTCCACCAATCATTACAGCTTAATGTTCCCCAAAATGCTGCACATAAGCTAAAACTCACAGACAGATAAATTTTTGTTACATTACTAATGTGTGATATCTATCTAAAAATTGACTTGTTTCTTGACTTTATATATATTGGTTCAGCTTTCAAATTACTGTACTTTGACAAATATCATTTTAATATTTAAAATGTATTACACTGAGTCTACAGTAAAGGGTAAAAACAAGACTCAATTTATCTGTGTTATTTATTAATAAGAATAAAAAATACACAAGGTTGACACATTTTTAAAGGCAGTAAAGTTGTACATTAATTTTAGTATGTACTGTCAGGTTTTTTATTTTGTGTGTGTGTGTGTGTGTGTGTGTGTGTGTGTACTGTCAGGTTTAATTAGGTTATACATCCCCATGTTATTCAATCTGGTTAAGTATTGTATGAGAAATAAGAATACCTACAGTTTGCAGCTTTTTTGGTGACTGATTTCTTATAATATTTCACAATTTATTCTTTGAGTCATGAATGCAAAATGTAAATGGGCCAGTCAGTATATGAAAGAAAGAAGTACATTTGACAATAAACTATATAACTAAATTTAACATCCACAGCGCTTTCAGAGAACCTTGGCTCCTCTTCCTTCAAACAAAGGCTGCAGAGGAGAAAGAACATCTCTGCCTTTGTCACCTGTTCTAATTACCAACACAGGTTGCTGGGTAATTACCACAGTGGTGACCCAGATCCAGAGAGAGAAAAATCAGCTCTGAGGACAGTTATGAAAGATTTCTACTGTTGATGTTTCAGCCTCTATTTTCCTGATATGTTTGTGACATTGAAGTTTCTTTCTACATAAGGATGGAGACAATTTTGCAATAATTCAAGCCACAAGGAAAACACTTTAAAATCAATGAACTGTTTACTCAAGAAAACAAAAATATTTTGAAATTAAATTTAAATTCCATTTTTTAAAAATTCAACTTGCTATGCAAACCAAGTGTACCAAATTAACTTCAATGAAAGGCAATTTAGCTTTATACGACTGTTTAAAAGTTTAAAACAGAACAATGGATGAAATTCTGAGCGGCCAATCTGATCTGGTTAAGATGGTTGTGGACCATCAGATTGTTTGGTTCTCTAGAAAGTCTACTAGCCAGAAAGGGCATTTATTTCTCTGATCAATAAATCTTTCTTCAGCATGGAAAATGGTCAAGTCACAGTTAAGTGCCAAGATACTGCTTCATGAAGGCTTAAGTCTCAGCTATTTCCTACATAGCAAATTGGAAAATTCCCAAGACCAGATCAATTATAGAATGATGAATTATGGCTATCTGCTTTGAAAAGTACAAAGTGTTAGTTATTTACACTTCGTAGAGAAAATGTCTAATGGCTATCCTTATTGGTTCAAGTGTGACATTTATGTTGATATACAGAGTATTTTGATGAGAGATATGTGTCCTTACTTGAAAGGAAGTACAGGTTTGCAAACAAAACAAAACTAGTAATGATAACATTAATTCCAAAGTTACATAAATGTGTCTGTTTTGAGAATTATCTAGAACACTAAAGCAAAGGCATAAAGATTTGGGGGAACTTTTTATTTTATCCATTTATTTACTTTCTTGCTAGAATTATTCAGCAAATTTCTCAATTTAGAACTTTAATTTGTGCTTTTAATTTGATGATACCTCTATCAAACATTCACAAAACTTCATAAAATATTGATATACTTTCACACAAATATTTTTTATACATAATGGTTTTATCTGAATGCACTTATATTGTTCCATAAATGCAACATCCTCATGTTAAGATATGTGTTATAGGTTTATTTCCTTTTTGAAATTAAATCTAATGTAGTTCCACCATTAAAAATTACCTCTTAAATTTGTAGCTACCTGATCTCCATTTTTGAAAACTGAAACAGTGGGGCTCTGGTGTTAGAATACTTGGGTCCAAATTTCAGATCTGCCACTTGCTATTTTTTTTAATCTGACCAAGGTCTTTTTCCACCAACAGCCATTGGAGAGTGTGAACAAAATTGAGTGGCATCATCCTTACAGAAGTTCCATTCCTTAGTTGTCAAAGCACTGTGAGAATGAATCTGTCTTTACCCCAATATGAAAGGCCAGTGTTTGCAGACTTGTTCATCATTTATCTGCCTAGCTGAATACCATAGATGGGGCTGTTAGATATATGGTAGATCAAAGAGAATGAGGGGCCAAGGAGCAGTCATTGTTAGGTATAACCAGAGTGCCTGAATTTTCCATAGGGTCAACTGTCTTCCCAGACCCACCCGGGTAGGGTACACACTAGTCAAGGGGTGTAGAAACAAAATGAGAATGATGATCAGACCCAGTTAAATGTTTATTTTTCCCCCATTTTCTTTCCTATATCAGGTATTTCTTATTTTTATGGTATTGTCAATGACATATTTTAACTTAACTACCTAGTTCTTTTTTATTCGTAATGATTTCTACTTTTCAACATATCTATTAATATATATAATCATTTGTAGATATCCAGAAGTGCACTGATATAACTGTTTTATTCAGGAGCCATTCATTTGAGGCAGTACAATCACCTTAGAATACCTAGCTTACCATACTATTGAAAGTGGAAGTATCGTTAAGAATTTGGAGTAATAAACACCTTATCCTCAGTCATAAACTCTGGATGAAAATTGTGGATTGTCAATAAAAGTTGCACTTGACATCCTGTTACATTGGGAAATTGAGTTGTCTTCCAAGAGTTAAAATACTCATTTCACTGGGCTATCAAAACTGTAACCTAAGTGACTTTACTTCTATTTTAGATCTGTACCGATGCAGTTTAATACTGTCCAAGAAAGTGAGTTTAGTGTCTATCTATATTCATTTTCTTCAACTTCAAATCTTCAAATAAGTACTTCATATTATTTTATAATCTTATTGATCCATCCATCCATCCATTCATTCATTCAGATTGTTCTCTCTACATTGAGGACTCAACTTTTCTTTGGCTTCTACTCTCTGCTATTTAAGATTATTGGTTTCAAACCAGAGAAATACGCAATGCTCAATATAAGCACAAAAATGGTGGGGGATAGAATTCTAGGGAGAGTATCTCCATCAGCCCAGGGATCCAGATTTGGAAATCAAACAGGAACAGTTTTAGACAGAATAATGTGCCCCCAAAGGTATCCTCATCATAATCCAAGATTCTGTGAATACATGATGTCAAAGACAAAACTGTTCAGATGTGATTAGCCAAAGGATCTTGAGATGAAGAGATTATCATGGATTATGTGGGTGGGTACACATAATCAAAAGGATCCTTACAAGAAGTAAGCAAGAGAATCAAAGTCAGAGAAAAAGTTGTGATGATGGAAGCCACGGCAAGAACAGAAGAGAGTAAGAGAAAAGTAGATGGAAAGAAAGAGATTGAGTGATTAATCGATTGTTCTGGAGATGCTAGGTTGGTGGATTTGAAAGAGGAGTAAGGGGCCAAGAGCCAAGGAATGCAGCTGGCCTCTAGAAGCTAAAAAAGGCAGGTAAAGAGACTTTCCCCTAACAGCTATGCCAAAAACTTGAATTTAAGACATGACCTCCAGAATTAGAAGAATTATAAAATAAATGCGTTAAGCCACTAACCTTGCGGTAATTTAGTACAGTAGAAACAGGAAATTTTACAGGAACCAAGAGAGGCATCATGTAACCACAGTCCAATCACAAGATGTGTTTACTGAGGATACATGCTAAAGCTTATACAATAACCGTCCAACACTTGTCATTATAGCCCCACCATAGCCCACTGAATAATTTCTAGCTATTCTATTACTCTCTCGTGACTGAAAGCACACATGGAAACATCATTTTGACTGAATCTAGATCAAATCCTTATTTCTAAGTTGCCAGGGCACTGGGAGAATGAATCTGCCACAACTTCATATGGAAATCTTAGCGAGAAAGAGACAGACTTGTCTCTCTTTGTTCTTGGCATTCTTCCCCCAAGAGAGAGATGCTCTAATTCTAATCAGCTCAAAGTAGTAAATGTCCAAGATAGCTTTTGAAGAATCTTTCCTCCTTTTCTTTTAAAGTCATCAATGACATTCCTGCTGCCAAATAAATGCAGTTTTCAGTCCTCAGCTGCATCCATAATGTTGATCGTTCTCTTCCTGAGATACACTTTTACCTATGTTTCTTTTGTGAGAACATACTATGCTATGAAATAAATCTATTAGTAGGTCATTGTTGTTCTGTTGCTCCATCTTGGGTCTCATTTGACTCCTATCCTCTCTAATCCATCTCTAGTAGTTGGAATTCCCAGGGTTTGTCTTAACTCTCCACATTGTCTTTCTCAATTATCTCTTTCTAATGGCTCTCCATAATTTCTATGGTTTTAAAATATCATATGTATGATAATGCTTCCTAAATTTCTAATTAATGCACCATTTTTAACCACTAGACACTTATTTCTAGCTCCTTCTCACTCTTTCCTTAAACATCAAGAGGCACCTCAAACTAACATATCTAAAGCTTCATTCTTCACTTTCACTCATAAGCCTGTGTCTGCCCCCATTTTCTCCTAATTCCTCAGGTTTCACCACCATTCACTCAGATGTTTAAACCAAAAGCTGAGAAGTTCTCTGATTTTTTGTATATAAATCATAGAATCAGACTCTGGCTAACATAAATGTAAAATAATTCCAAATAAATTTAGATTCCCAACCAAATAATGAAAAGCCAAGCTTTGATCCAGCCAGGAAATAAGGGCTATAGCAATGGTCTCATGGCAGGAATTGAACAGTTAGATTGCCTTCTAGCCAATGAACTCGAACTGTTTCAACTTTCACCACTCTCTCAAAATGAAAACACCCGGGAGATTGTGCCCAACAGGCTATGCTTCATGTATCTAATCCCTGCTAATAAGTTAGGGGGAAAGTACCTGACAAAAGAGCCTTCAGGAATATTTTAAGTTTTCAGGTGAAATGGAATACATGATTTTTTTGTTCTATCAGTTCTATACATTGTAAGGGTACAATAAAACCATAAAAGGAAATTTGGATACTATTAGAAAACAGGGACGGTTTCTGCATGATCATGAAATATAGTTATCTACTAGAAGACTCCAATACAATTTAGCACTATATTCTCTTGAGTCTACCTCTAGATTATAGCTTGAAACAACCCATTCTTCTCTATTCCCATTTCTAAGTCACCAGAATTTTTCATCCAGTCAACTGCAATGGCCTACTGATTCATTTACTTTCCTTATTACTTATCTCTCAATTAATTCTCCACCCAGCATAGAACTGAACTTGTAAAAATCTAAAATGAATTATGTCCCTTCTTAAAACTTTTCAATATCCTTTAATAGCACTCAAACACAATCCAAATTTCTTAACTGATCTTAATTTCTAAATTGATCTTTCTCATACTCTTCCAGGAGATATCTTTCTTAGTCTTCACTTTATTTTTTCAGGTAATCTTTGATCATTCCATCTATATAAGGTCCACTCCAATTTTATCATGCATTGTACTCTGGTTTTTACTTCAAAGTACTTATCACAATTTGTAATAGTATGTATTTAGCTTCTTTCTTTTTTCTTGTGAGCTCTATAATAATAGGAACTATACCTATTTTTCTTATGTCTTGCAAATAAATAGCAATAAATACTTTGGAATAAATGGATGCAATGTATTAGTTTCTTAGGGCTCCCATAACAAAGTATCACAAATTGGGTACCTTAAGACATTACACATTTCTTGTCTCACCATTCTGGAGGCTTTCAGTCTGAAACTGAGGTGTCAGGAGAGCCATGTACCCTTTGAAATCTGTTGGGGAGAATCCTTCCTTGCTTTCTCATAGCTTCTAGTGTTTACTGGAAATCCTTGACATTATCAGGCTTGTAGATGTATGTTCCAATCTGTGCCTCTGTTGTCACATGGCCATCTTCCTTCTGGTGTTTTTGTTTTGTTTTGTTTTGTTTTGGCGGTGGGGGGGGGCGGGCAGAGGGAGAGAGAAAATCTTAAGCAGGCTCCACACCCAGTGGGGTCTCGATCTCACAACCCTGAGACATGACTTAAGCCAAAGTCAAGAGTCAGATGCTTAACTGACTAAGCCACCCAAGGGCCCCTTTCCCTCTGTTTTCACATAATCTTCTTATAAGGATACTGGTCATACTAGATCAAGGGCCCACCCTATTCCAGTATGACCTCATCTTAAATTAACTAATTACATCTGCAATGACTCTATTTTCAAGTAATACCACATTCTGATGTACTGGGGATTAGGACTTCACATTATATTCTGGGGGACACAATTCAACCAATAAAAATGAATGTTGGAAGAAATATGTAAACCACCTTACATCAATGACTGTTTTCTAAAGCAGAGACAGATTCACCTATAATGTGTCTTTGGAATGAATTTACCAACCGGTGGGGGCGGGGGGGGGAGCTGGATTACCAATAATAAATAGAAAAAAGAAAGAAATAAGAGAAGGAAGATATCACTATGTACATTTGTCCATCAAAAATAGGAAATACTGTAGATAGCTACATACAAAAGAATGAAACTAGACCACTTTCTTACACCATACACAAAAATAAATTCAAAATGTATTAAAGACCTAAATGTGAGACCTGAAACCATAAAATGTCTAAAAGAAAACATAGGCAGGGCGCCTGGGTGGCTCAGATGGTTAAGCGTCTACCTTTGGCTCAGGTCATGATCCCAGAGTGCTGGGATCGAGTTCCACGTTGGGCTCCCTGCCCAGTGGGGAGCCTGCTTCTCCCTCTGCCTCTCTCTGTCTCTGTCTCTTATGAATAAATAAATAAAATCTTAAAAAAAAAATAGGCAGTTATTTCTTTGACAATTGGCCAAAGCAACATTTTTCTAGATGTAGCTCCTGAGGCAAGTGAAACAAAGGCAAAAATAAACTATTAGAGGACTAACCCAAACTGAAAAGCTTTTGCATGGTAAAGAAAGCCATTAACAAAACAAAAAGGCAACCTCCTGAATGGGGGATGATGTTTTCAAATGATATACCCAACAAAGGGTTAATATCCATATATATATATATATATGTATAAATAAAGAACTGATACAACTCCACTCACACACAAAAACAAATAATCCAATTAAAAAATGGGCAAAAGACCTGAATAGACATTTTTTCAAAGATATACAAATGGCTAATAGACATAGGAAAACTGCTCAACATCACTAATCATGAGAGAAATGCAAATCAAAACCACAATGAAGTATCACCTCACAGCTGTCAGAATGGCTAAAAAAAAAAAAAAACAACACAAGAAATAACAATTGCTGGCAAGAATGTGAAGAAGAAGCAACACTTGTGCCCTGTTGGTGGGAATACAAACTTGTGCAGCCACTCTAGAAAAACAGTATGGAGCTTCCTCAAAAAATTAAAAATAGACTTACCATTTGATCCAGGAATTCCATTTACTGGGTATTTACCAAAAGAAAGCAAAAACACTAATTCAAAAAGATATATTCACCCCTATGCTTACTGCAGCATTATTTACAATAGCCAAGATATGGAAGCAACCCAAGTATCCACTGATAAGTGGATAAAGAAGACATGGTATATATATATACAATGTAATATTACTCAGCCATAAAAAAAGAATGAGATCTTGCCATTTGCAATATCATGGATGAACCTAAAGAGTAAAATGCTAAGAGAAATAAGTCAGAGAAAAACAAATACCAGATGATCTCACTCATATGTGGAATTTAAGAAACCAAACAAAGGAAAAAATAGACAAACAAAAAGCAGACTTTTAAATACAGAGAACAAACTGGTTGTTCCCAGAGGCGAGGTTGGTGGGGATGGGTGACATAGGAAATTAAGAATACATTTATCATGATGAGCACTGAATAACATACAGAAATGTTGAATCACTATATTGTACACCTAAAACTAATATAACACTGTATGTTAACTATACTTCAATAAAAAACAAATAAATAACAAAACTGAAAAAAAAGTAGGAAATTCTGGTCAAAGGATATGAATGTTCCACTTTCAGAGGCAAAATTGCTTAAAAATTAAGAGTTTTTAAACTGAATACCATATACACAAGTATTTGCTGTAATACTTTCTGTATTCTTCTCTTTGATATATTCTACAATAAATGGAAAATCTGGAAAAAATGAGACTGTGCTAACTGCATATAAGAGATAGAAGTATAGAGTTTGGTGGGAGTAAGGGGTCAAGAAGTAAGTAACTAAATCAGAACTGTGGGAGTATCAGGAAAATATGACAAATCCATGATACTTTCATTGTAAATCTAGTAATTCCATCTTTATTCACCTAGAAAGCTGGAAGCTGGTATTCATGACTCAAGAATCTCCTGACACATCCTTTCCCTTACAGCCTCCAAATTGATTTGCATTTCCTTCATTTCTGTCTCTGAAGCAATCTGACCCTATCTCCATCATAGTCTTAGCATGCATCATAGTCTGCCTTCTGAATTAGACTATGATTTTACAAGTGGTGGGAATTATTTCTTTTCCTTATCCTAAGCAATTTTCACTGCCATGGCATTTTTCAGAAATTCTTTATTTGTTGAATTAAAAGTCAAACATAGTCTTTTAAGTTTAATCATTTTATTGTCAGTCTAATATATAGGAAAATACCATAAACAGTTTTTAATTATACTGAACTTATAAGCTTATCTTTGGATAAATTTCTATTGAAGTTACATGAAAAATGACATACGAAGACTATTATAAAAATAGTTAATAGTAACTTTTTCTATCTTGTATGTCTGAAAATTATGTCATACAAGAAATATTTGAGCACAAGAAAATACTTCAATAAAAAAATGACTAAGGGATTATTTGACAGCTGTCTGAAATATCTGAAGAGTTGTCATGGAAAAGAGTGATTGAAATTGTTTAGTAGGTTGATTTTGACTTTCACAAAAAAGAACCAGCATTATTAGATGAAGGTAAGGTTACTTTAATAGAAGATAAAGCTTTCTGAAAACTAAGGTTATGTGACAATGGGCTGAGTAGCATAATGAAGAAGATGGACATATACATACAGAACTATGGATATTACAGGCCAGTGATGCTGCAGAACATATTTCTACTATGGCTTGTAATTTGGACCAAACGGCCCTTAGGTATTCCTGTATCTCTCTTCTTTTATGACATAACTCAGAGAAGTTAAAACATAAGGTGATTTTAATATTTGTCAATGTTAAGTCATATACATAAACTACAGGGCAATCGATAATATAATTCCTCTTAATTCTTTACATTGTTCTCCAACATATCATGAAATTGTATATGTTCCACACATTGACAAGATAAATAGGTATCCATCCATCCATATGGGAAAACACACACACACACACAGAGACGTATATCAAATTCTGGAAAGAGATAACAGCAAATTAACAAAAATGAAAAAAACTAAAAATGATATAAATGGTAGTGAGAATTCTTTGTGTAATGTCATAGTAGAAAGAGCACATGTGAGTCAGGCAGGCAAATTAGAATGTTGGTTTCAGGAACTCCTCAACTATAAGATACAGGATAATTAGGAAAATAGCTAGTAAGGTAAGGATGAGGATGAGTTTTGGATGTGCTTGATTATGACAGAGTTTGTTATTGATGCACCGTGTTAACTGACTTGCAGGCAGAATGAATATGCCATGGCAGGTGGGAATTATCAAGTTAGAAAAGGTTGCTAACTATAAAGAAGAAACAGGGGCGCCTGGGTAGATCAGTCAGCTAAGGGTCTGCCTTTGGCTCAGGTCATCATCCTGGGGTCCTGGCACTGAGCCCCATGTTGGGCACCCTGCTCAGCGAGGAGCCTGCTCCTCTCTCCCCCTGCCCCTCCCCGCCACTCATGCTCTTTGTCTCTCTCTCTCAAATAAATAAAATCTTTTAAAAAAAAGAAATAAAAATGAAAAAAATGCCTTTGATAAGCGTGGGCTAGTATGAGATAAAAATTATGAAGTTGGCCACTTTTTTATTTACCTTTGTGAGGCCATAATATAAATTAACATTCAAAGACATAAAGTTAAAGATAGAAGAAATGCGATTTTGCATTTCAATGTCACTTCTAAATCTGAAGTAATAGGAGTAAGAATGAAAAGAAGACATTAAATATAATTTTATGTAACATATATACAAAAATTTTCACTTTGACAAGCTCTTTATTGCAAACAAATAGCAACTCTAAATTTGAATCTGCTAGTCTTTCATAATGTAGTCATTTGGAAAGTAAATTTTTGAAATTTTTTCCTTCTAAATGTAGAAATGTTCTGAATTGTTATGGAATTAGATTGTAATCTCATTAAGGGCAGGTATCACTCTGTAAGTGTGTGTGTTTATGTATATAATATATTTGGCATAGGCTTTTTTTTCATAGAATATTCATAATAATAAAGTGTGCTGTTGAGAGTAATATTTTGATGGATGTCTTCATATATTATATTAATATTTTGGCTGTTTTATAATTAATTTACTCCTTAATTTATCCTTTCTCTATGAAAGGAACTCTTTTTAATTTGTATCTTAATTTGCCTACTTGTTGGTGTATAAATACAGCCTTGATTCTGTTTCAAGCATGCTCATCTACTGATGAATAAAACACTTCTCAGGGGGCTTAAAATAACTTTCTTCTAAGCATGCTCTTACCAATTTGACCACTAGTAAATTCAACGAAGAGAGAATGATGTTTTCCCCTATAATGCAGTTTTGTTCTATGGATATATAATTCTTAACTGATAAATTCTAGCTGTAGTACAAAGCAGTGATCACCAAGACAGCATGGTACTGGCACAAAAACAGACATACAGACCAGTGGAACAGAACAGAGAGCCCAGATATGGACCCTCAACTCTCTGGTCAGATAATCTTCAACAAAGCAGGAAAAAATATACAATGGAAAAAAGTCTCTTCAATAAATGTGCTGGGAAAATTGGACAGCCACATGTGGAAGAATGAAACTCGACCATTCTCTAACACCATACACAAAGATAAACTCAAAATGGATGAAAGACCTCAATGTGAGACAGGAATCCATCAAAATCCTAGAGGAGAACATAGGCAGTAACCTCTTTGACATCGCCCACAGCAACTTCTTTCAAGATATATCTCCAAAGGCTAGTGAAACAAAAGCCAAAATTAACTTTTGGGACTTCATCAAGATAAAAAGCTTCTGCACAGCAAAGGGAAGAGTCAACAAAACAAAGAGGCAACCCACAGAATGGGAGAAGATATTTGCAAAGGACACTACAGATAAAGGGCTGGTATCCAAGATCTATAAAGAACTTCTCAAACTCAACACCCAAAAA
>NW_028016768.1:0-728 GCF_054177405.1 Leptonychotes weddellii
ACCAAGTGATGAAGGTTAACATCATGAGTGGTGTCATGTGGATATCATGTCTCCTGATATGATATGACAAGGAGGGTACTTCACCTCTGCGGTATCTTTCCCTAAAACCCATAATCACAGTCTAATCATGAGGAAAACATATCAAAACCAGATTGGGGGCCATTCTGCAAGAAACCATGCTCAATACTTCTCAAAACTGTCGAAGTCATGAAAGACAAGGAAAGACTTAGAAAGTGTCACAGACTCAAAGGAGAGAGATCACAACTAAATGTAATGTGTACCCTGAATTGGATCCTGGAACAAAGAAAGGACATTCAGAGAAAATTGATGAAGTCCAAATAATGGAGATCTGTTACTAATAATACACTAATGTCGGTTTATTAGTTTTACCGAACGTACCATGTAAGATGTTAACAATGGGGGAAATTGGGTGACTGGTATACCATAACTTTATGTATTATCTTTTTTTAAATTTTTGATTTATTTTATTTTGAGAGAGAGCATGAGTGAGGGGGAGGGGCAAAAAAAGAGGGAGAGAGAATCAAAAGCAAGCTCCACCCTCAGTGCAGAGCCCCATGCAGGGCTTCTTGGGGGGCTTGATCTCACAACCCCAAGATCATGACACCAGCTGAAATCAAGAGTCAGCTGCTTAACTGGCTGAGCCATCCGGACAACCTTGTATTATCTTTTAAACGTCAATAAATATGAAAGGATTCCAAAATAAAAAG
>NW_028016769.1:0-728 GCF_054177405.1 Leptonychotes weddellii
CTGACCCCCAAAGGCCGCGTGTGAGCCGGGGTGAGGTCCTGGGGCAGACAAGGGGTGTTGGTGGGCCTGCTCTGAGGAAGGGCTCCAGATTCTAGGATTGTTATCAACAAGCATTTCCTGATCTTGATAATTCTGCTGAGTTATGATGCTGCCATTTGGGGAATCTGGGTAAAGGGTACACAGGAATTTTTCACAAAAGGTTTTTGTTAGTTTGAAACTATTTCAAAATGTAGACCTAAATAATATAACAGAAAAAATAGAGAAAAAAATTTTAAAGTTCTAAAAAACCACTTATGAGATAATCAGGGAAATCTGAACCTGACTGAATATTTGAAGATATTAGGGAAGTATTAACTTCCAGGTGTGTTAATGGTATTGTGTGGTTTTATTTAACAGAGTCCTGATCTCTTAGCGATACACACCAAATACGTGAGTGTACAGACCCACACACGCACAAACAGCGCTAAATGCCTGTGAAGTCACAGAGTGCCCGAGGAATCTGCCAACTGGAAGGTTAGTAGTGATCATTAATTCAGCAGAATTGGCAATGCTCAAGCCAGCCCACCAGGACAAAGCATTGCAAAGCGCACAGTCGGACACGTGGGTGGCTGGAGGCTACGGCCCCAGGGAAGTCTGAGGCCCATTTGGAAAAGGAGGGCTAAGCCGGACAAAGGAGGGAGCGGAAGTGCTGAGTGGCGAGCAGGAGACCACTGGGGGGGGGGGGGGGG
>NW_028016770.1:0-728 GCF_054177405.1 Leptonychotes weddellii
AACAGAAAGCAAAGCTCAACAGTTCATCTTACTGGTATGAATTTGTAGAAGACGAGTCTCACTGGGGTGTGCAGGAAACACATTTGGGGCTGGGCGTGCCCACCCACCTCCGTCCCAGCCGTGCTGGACAGCTCCACCCCACTGCCTGGGCCCTCCTCCAGCACGTGCTATGCTTCTCCCGACTCCGTTCCCTGAAAGCCAGGGGACCTTAACAGCCCCAGAGGCACCGCTGTCCCTACAAGTGTCCACCTCCCTCCCTGCCAAGGGGCAACTCCGGAGTCATTCCTACCCTTCTGGAGTAGAACCCCCTCCCGACCACTGATGCTGACCCACGGACTCTCCCCTCCTCGCTGCACATGGGTCTCACTTTCCTCCTCACTCCCTCCTGATTCCAGGGACCACCTCCCAAATGAACACTTTCCCCCAAGTTCTTATCCCAGGCTCTGCTCTGTGGACAAGCTCACCAGACAGGGCGAATCATGCCCTCTGGGGGAGTGAGTGTCTATTTATCCAGAGGTGCTGACATTTTCAGATGGCTGAGGTTGGGAATACAGATAACCTTCAGAGCTGGGTCTAGGTGAACAGTCCCAGGGGAGGTGGTCAGGACATTTGGTTGTGCCCCCCACCCCGAGAACAGATCCTAGGGTCCTAGTGGGTGGGCAGAGAAGAGAGCAGTGAACAGTGATGAGGAGTCCCTGTGATAGATCAGGGGCCTGGCACTGTCCACT
>NW_028016771.1:0-728 GCF_054177405.1 Leptonychotes weddellii
ACAGACAGCACGAGCGGGAAGAGGGTCAGAGGGAGAAGCAGACCCCCCGCTGAGCAGGGAGCCCGATGCGGGACTCGATCCCGGGACTCCAGGATCATGACCTGAGCCGAAGGCAGTCGCTCAACCAACTGAGCCACCCAGGCGCCCTTAAAGTTTATTTTTAAAATGTAGCATGTAGTTGGGTCATGTTGTTTTGTTTTGTTTTGTTTTTATCCATTCTGGATAAATCTTTGCCTTGTAATAACACTGTTTAGTTTTTTAGATTTAATGCAATCACTGATAGTGTTGACTTTACTTATACCACTCTGCTATTTGTTATCTGTTTATGCCATTTTTTCCTTCAGTGTCTACTTTTTTGTTATGGCAGTTTAATTAACCCCCAAATACATTCACTTCCTAATCCACAAGAACTATAAATTTGACCTTATATGGTAAAGGGAATTTTGCAGACATGAATGAGTTAAGGATATTGATATGGGAAAATTATTACAGATTATCAAGATAAACCTGATGTAATCACAGGGTCCTTATAAACTGGTTTCAGGAAGAATCAGAAGGAGAAAGCTGTGTGATGACAGAAGCAGATAGTGATGTGGCCAGGAGCCAGGGGATTCTGCAGCTTCTAGAAGCTGGAAGCAATAAGAAATGGATTCTTCCCCCAGAGACTCTGGAAGGAACCAGCCCTAACAATGCTGTAATTTTAAAAGCTCCTTAAAACTTATTTTGGA
>NW_028016772.1:0-728 GCF_054177405.1 Leptonychotes weddellii
AAAAAAAAAAAAAAGAGTCACAAGCACCAGGCCATAGGAGGGATACAGACAACAGGGCATTGAAAATGTGACAGACCATGGGCGCCTGGATGACTCAGTAGTTAAGTGTCTGCCTTCAGCTCAGGTTATGATCCCAGGGTCCTGGGTTTGAGACCCACGTCAGGCCCCCTGCTCAGCGGGGATTCTGCCTCTCCCTGCTTCTCCCTGCCCCTGCTCGTGTATTCTCTCCCCTCTCTCATTCACTCTGTCTCTCAAATAAATAAAAAATCTTAACAAAAAAAAAGTAACAGACCAAGGGGTGGGGGGAGGGGCAGTTCATATATGTGCAAATAACTTAACTCTAGTGGCTTAAATTTGATCAGTTTGAAAGACTGATTTATATAGGTTAAAATCTAACTTTTTAATAAAAGGTCTCTCATATTTTTGCTGTAACATAAAACAGATTGTAGGTGTTTACTAAACAGTCTTCACAACTTGGCAAAATCTGCCAAAATGTATAATATGTATGACCTTTGATTCAACAGCTCTATTTCTTCAACTCTGTCAACAGAAATATTGGCACACGTACAGAGAGATAATGTGTACAAGGGTGTTCACTGCAGGACTCCTTGTCCTGGAGAAAAATGGGAGACAACCTACATAAACGACCCACAGCAAGGCAGAGGTCATGTACACTGCACACTCATTTCATCTTGAAATAATTTCAGACCTACAGAAAAGTTGTAAAA
>NW_028016773.1:0-728 GCF_054177405.1 Leptonychotes weddellii
CAGTGCCCGGGACCCCGGGCTCCTTGTGAGCTGCGAGGGGCCGGCCGAGCTCACGTCGGTGCTGATTGAAAACAAGAAGCAAGTCAGGACAAAACAAGGCTCTTCTGCAGGTTACAAGCGGTGGGCGTGGGGTGTGGGGGGAGCACTGTGAGTCACTCCCAGAGCCACCTTAGATGGCGGGGAAAGGGGGAGCAGGGATACTTCTGCTCCAGTTATGCTGGATGCCGAGCAGGGTGCGGGGTACCCATCAGGAGGGGACGCGGGGGAGGGGCAGAGGGTGTGGCGGGCGGGGGTGGGTTCTGGGTTTAACGGCAGCGTCCAGCTCCCGTCCAGCTCCCGTCCAGCTCCCGTTGCCGGGCATGCGGGGTGCTCTCTTCACACCTGAGGACGGAGCACCGGCCCCTGTGCGGGGACCCTCTCCAGCACTACCTCCGGCCCCGTGGGGCCTTGCCCATCATCCTCACTCCGGCCACTGCTGTGGTGGACACCCCTGTGCCACGAGGCCGGGCCCCCGTCCCAGCCCTGCAGGTCTCGTCTGCTCCGGGCCAGGAGCTCAGAATGCACCTGGGCACAACCCACAAGTGGGGCCGCGGGCACGCCCCGCGGGTGGACCTTTGACTGAACCGTGCTCCCCCCGTCCTTCACCCCCCTTCTCCAGAGGTGGCGCCCCTCCCCCCTTGAGTCAAGCAGCTCATCTCCTGCACAGGTGGCCACGCAGGTGAGGACCC
>NW_028016774.1:0-727 GCF_054177405.1 Leptonychotes weddellii
TGCCCCTAGACAGCCTGGGGACAGCCTAGGAACCCTGCCCACGGACAGCATGGGGACAGTCTGAGGACAGCCCAGGGACAGCCTGAGGATGCTATTCTTGGACAGCATGGGGACAGCCCGGGGATGCCTGAGAATCCTGCTCCAGGACAGCATGGGGACAGCCCGGGGATGCCTGAGAATGCTGGTCCAGGGACAGCACAGGGACAGCCCGGGGATGCCTGAGAATCCTGCTCCAGGGACAGCATGGGGACAGCCCGGGGATGCCTGAGAATCCTGTTCCAGGGACAGCATGGGGACATCCCGGGGATACCTGAGAATCCTGCTCCAGGGACAGCATGGGGACAGCCCAGGGATGCCAGAGAATCCTGTTCCAGGGACAGCATGGGGACAGCCCGGGGATGCCTGAGAATGCTGGTCCAGGGACAGCACGGGGACAGCCTGGGGATGCCTGAGAATCCTGCTCCAGGGACAGCATGGGGACAGCCCGGGGATGCCTGAGAATCCTGCTCCAGGGACAGCATGGGGACAGCCCGGGGATGCCTGAGAATTCTGCTCCAGGACAGCATGGAGACAGCCTGAGGATGCCTGAGAATGCTGGTCCAGGATGGCATGGGGATAGCCCGGGGATGCCAGAGAATCCTGCTCCAGGGACAGCATGGGGACATCCCGGGGATGCCTGAGAATCCTGCTCCAGGACAGCATGGGGACATCCCGGGGATGCCAGAGA
>NW_028016775.1:0-727 GCF_054177405.1 Leptonychotes weddellii
GGGTGAGCCGCCCCGCCCCCGCCGTGCCCCCCGCCCTGCCTGTGCCCCAGCCCCCCGCCCGCAGGCTCCTTGGCAGGCGGGCTTCTGAGTGAGGGGTTAATAAGCAGGGTGGGTTGTAGCTCCCTGTGGGCCGTGGTTTTATTAAAGCTTGTTGGTTTATCTTGGAAAAGAACGCTTTAACTTTGTTTCGAGTGATTTTATATTTAGAGAAAAGTTGCCAGAATAGTACAAACAGTTCTTTTTCTGGGGCTTCCCCGTATAGTGATCTCTGAGTTCTCTGCCCCCTGGAACGTTTCTCTGCGTGTTGAGGGCCCGGCCGGCCGTACCTGCATTATCAGCAGTGTGGTGACCACGAGGGGCCTCTGGCGAGTGTCCCCTTCCTGGCCTGCCCACGGCTGCCTCGGGGCCCAGTGCATCTTTCCCAGCAGGCATCCCATCCACGGGGCACCTCGCCTTTGGGTGTCCTGGCTCCTGCGTTCCCTCCTCCTGGCCAGAGTCCAGGCTGGCTCTGTCCTCGATAGGAGACCCGTCCCTGCGAGCTGTCCGGAGGGCACGGGAGCCTCTCTTCCCACAGCAGTGGTGGTGCCTCTGTTCCCTTTCCTTGTTCATCTTTGAGTGACGTGGGCCCGCAGGAGGACGTGGGACTGGTGGGGCACCAGCGATCCCCTCCCGTCCCCCCAGGCCCACCTTGGTTACTGTGCAGTCTGTAGTTGGTGTTCCTCTGGGC
>NW_028016776.1:0-727 GCF_054177405.1 Leptonychotes weddellii
CCTTTCTGGCTTTGCCCAAGGTACCACCTGCCAAGGCCAGGGTTATTGGAACCCCAAAGACAACAGGGTCCACCTGACCCTTAAGGGTCATTGAGTCCCTTCTCCTACCTCTGGAATATTCTGCTTCTTAATCAGCCTTGAAAGAGAAGAGGAGCAATGAGTGTGGTGGATAGAAATCTTTTTAATTCCCAAACTTCCTCTAGAAAGGATTTTGCAGAGCAAAGCCCAGTGCAAGGAAGGGAGCCCCTGCCCCTCCACCCCTACCACCTTTGCTTGTGTGTCTTTGGTGCGTGTGTGACCTTAGGGGGCTGGTGGGCTTGAGGCATGTCAACGAGTGTGGCTGTTCTGGGGGATGGGAAAGGGCCCGCTGAGCTGCTGCCTTCCTACACAAAAGGTTCCTGGTTTTGCAGGAGAGCCTGACATGCTGATTTACAAGTTGTACAAATAGAGCTCAGCAGTCCTGCAGCCTCCATTCCATGAAGAGCATCATTTACTTGTAAGAGAGTGGGTGACTGCTGCCTTGCCCATGGGCCCCTCAGAAAACGCTCAAGGGAAGGGCTCATGGAGGGGGAAGAGAGGGCTACTGTATCCTCTGTCCTGATACCGGGCAAGAGAAGGACACCACTGAGATAAGAGGGGCCTTCTTCTTGGCTCTTCTTCCATCCCCTTTTCTTTAGAAGTCTGTGGTCTGATGAAGCGGGGGAAATCGGAGGGGTAGACGAACCAT
>NW_028016777.1:0-727 GCF_054177405.1 Leptonychotes weddellii
GGGCCTTCACCGGCTTATCTGAGTGGTGGAAATTTTAGACTGAATTTTAGATTGAAGAAAGAGATCTTGGACTAATAGGGCAATAAAACCCCGTATACAAATGGTATACATTCCCGCAGCTCATAAGTTTATTCCTAGATGTCCTTTCCTGTTTGTTGGAGTAGGGAACATGTTCTGCTGATTTCCAAGAGGAACTCTTCGTAATAAAAATATATGACAGTAGGAGATTTATCTACACATGTGCATTTATCTATGGGTTCTATGTCATACATAGAATGATACAGATCACAGGGTTTTGTCAATATGTTCAAAATCTCCCTGGTCTACCAGTAGGTGTGGCGTGAGTTCTGTCATTGACTATCTCATGGCGGCTGCTAAGACAGAGAGATGGGACAGTGGTCAGAAGAAATGGCAGGGCATTCAGTGTTAGAAGAATACAACCCTACTCTTGCCACACAACTGTTTAAGGAGATGGTTGTTTCGTTTTTAGGTGATTGGAACACTTAAAGGTATTTCTGCTCTTAAGACCTGAGTCTTAGAAAGACGACCCAGGGCGCCTGGGTGGCTCAGTTGGTCAAGCGACTGCCTTCGGCTCAGGTCATGATCCTGGAGTCCCGGGATCGAGTCCCACAAGGGGCTCCCTGCTCAGCAGGGAGTCTGCTTCTCCCTCTGACCCTCCCCCCTCTCATGTGCTCTCTGTCTCTCTCATTCTCTCTGTCTCAAATAA
>NW_028016778.1:0-11338 GCF_054177405.1 Leptonychotes weddellii
TTAGGTTCAAAATGAATCCCTTGTAGACAGCATATGGATGGGTCCTGTCTTTTTATCCAATCTGCACCCCTGTGCTGTTTTATGGGAGCATTTAGGCCGTTCATGTTGACAGTGATTATTGAAAGATATGAATTTATTGTCATCATGTTGCCTGTGAAGACCTTGTTTTTAGAGATTGTCCCTGTAAATTTCTGTTGTAGATCACTCTTGGGGTCTTTCTCCTTTTATAGAACCCCCTTAATATTTCTTGCAGGGCCAGCTGAGTGGTCACATATTCTTTCAGTTTCTGCCGGTCTTGGAAGCTCTGCATCTCTCCATCCATTCTAAGTGACAGCCTTGCCAGATAAAGTATTCTTGGCTGCATGTTCTTCTCGTTTAGTACCCTGAATATGTCTTGCCAGGCCTTTCTGGCTTGCCAGGTCTCTGTGGATAGGTCTGAGGTTATTCTGATGTTCTTCTCTCTGTACATAAGGAAGCTCTTCCCCCCTAACTGCCCTTAAGATGGTTTCCTTGGTTCTAAGATTTGCGAATTTTATTATTACATGCCGGGGCATTGGCCTGTGTTCCTTGATCTTGGGAGGGGTCCTCTCTGCCTCTAGGGCACGAATGTTTGCTTCATTCCCCAGATTAGGGAAGTTCTCAGCTACGATTTGCTCAAATATATCTTCTAGTCCTCTCTCTCTCTTTCCACCTCCTCAGAGATCCCAATAATTCTGACATTGGGACGTTTCATGGTCCCAATGGTCACTTATTTCTCTTATTCTATTTTCATGGATATTGAGTTGTTTCTCCCTGGCCTCCTCTTTTTCCTTCTTTTCTATCAATTGGTCTTCTAGATCACTAATTCGTTCTTCTGCCTCTCTTACTCTAGCTGTTAGATTATCTAGATTAAATTGGATCTCACTGATAGCATTTTTAAGTTCTGCCAGTTCAGCTTTCATTTCTGCCCTTAGAGACTCTATGTTGCCATTAATCGATTTCTCCATTCTAGCTATTGTCTTCATAACTGCTACCCTGAAGTCCATTTCCGACATCTTGGTTATACCTGTATCCATTTGTAAATCTGTGGCAGAAGTCACAGTCTCTGAGTCTTTCCTATTTTGGGCGTTCCTCCTCCTAGTCATTCTATTGAGGGGTGGTTGAGAGAATGTACAGAGTCCAAATTATTGACCACAACCCAAGCAAGATACACCTGTTTTCTAGGGACCGTAGGGTTGTTGGCCTCTTATTCTCCCAGCTTGTCTTATCGGGGAGGGACCTGCCTTGCTGTTACTCAGGCAAGCCTGTTTGGTCAGAGTTGCCCTGCCCCCTCTGGTGGGAGGGGGATGGGCTCAGTGAAAACCGGTTTTCTGGGGCTTTTGTTCTTTGGCAGCTTTCCCTGGCAGCTTTCCACATCTCTTCTGAGAGTGAGAGCAGAAGAGATCATTTCCAACCCTCTGCCTCAGAGCAGAGAGATCGCAGTCCGTTCTTCAGTGAGCTCTCCAGGCCACACTATCTCTCTTTCTGTCTGTGCTGCTATAAACTGCAGCGTCCTGGGTTGTGTGCCCCTCAGCAGAGCTCCAGGTCTGGGCCCGGGGGCACGTCTCTGCCCTTTGTGCTTCTAAAACCGCCAGCTGCTCCCAGTTCATATGCGTGGCCCTGCTGCTCAGGGTTTCTGGCCGGGGGACTGCCCTAAAGTCCTTTTCCCGCCGCTACCGGTCTGCGAGTCTGTGCTCCATCCCCAGCGCCAGAGGCTTTCACAAATCAGCGGTACAGGATCCCCATGGCTCCCTCCCCCTTCCATTTATCTTCCGATATCTGCCCGCAGAATCAAGGCTCCCCACTTCAAACCTCGAAACCAACCTCCTGCGATATTCTGTTTGTAGAGATCCAGGTATATCTTCTTACATCTCAGGCTGATTTCATGGGTGTTCAGAGTGGTCTGGTAGATACTCAGCTCAATTCAGGGGACCTGTTAGAATAGGTCCCCTACTCCTCCGCCATCTTTTCCTCTTCCTCAATACATTATATGTTAATTAAAAAAATAATAAAATGTGTTTAGAACATTAAAAAAAATAAAATCTTTTAAAAAATGAAATAAAATTTGTAAAATGCTTTGAAGTGTGTTTGGCACATAGTAAGCTCTGTATAAGTGTTTGCTAAATAAATAATATAAAAGTGTGTTACAACCATATTGATTCACTAGCATTGCCATAATACCATGGACTGGGTAGCTTGAACAACAGAATTTTTTTTGAGATATTATTTATTTATTTGAGAGAGAAAGTGAGTACGAGTGGGGGGAGGTGCAGCAGAGGGAGAGGGAGAAGCAGGCTCCCCACTGAGTGGAAGGTCTCATGCGGGCTTGATCCCAGAACTCTGAGACCATGACCTGAGCCGAAGGCAGACGCTTAACCGACTGAGCCACCCAGGTGCCCCTAAACAACAGAAATTTATTGTCTCTCACTTCCGGAGGCTGGAAGTGCTAACCGAAGGTTTTGGCCGGATTGTTTCCTTCGGAAGGTAATGAGGGAAGAATGTGTCCCAGGCGTTGATCCTTGGTTGTAGATGGCAGCCTTCTCCCTATGTCTTCATGCCATCTTCCTTCCATACATGTATGTGTCCAAATGTTCTCTTCTTGTAAGTACACCAGTGATATAACATTAGGGCCCACCCTAATGACCTCATTGCAACTTAATCAAAACAATAAAGGCTCTATCTCCAAATACAGTCACAGTCTGAAGTACTAGAAGTTAGGACTTCAACATATGAATTTGGGTGGGGCGGACACAGAAGATGACACACAATTCAGCCCATAACAGCAATTTTAATATGAGCTCCTCCATCTCCAAAGGGACTACGTACAGTTGAAATAGCCACATGTAAAAGCAGCTACCAAACCATGTGCAAGAGGGCCCTTTTATCTGCATAATTTCTACTTTAAACCTGTTGTATTCATTTATCAAACTCTATTAAAACTGTACTTACAGGCTGCGCCTCTCCTGGGGACTTGATGAGTTCAGTGCAGAGCAGCACATTTAAGTGTCAAGTTTGGTTTATTTAATTGGTCCAGAGTTTATTTTTTGAGTTTAGTTGGGTTCTCCCTAATTCCAGTGTCCTTTCATTCAAATCTATCAATATTTGTTAGACTGTGATGGTGTAACTCATAAGCCTTCATCTTTCCAGAGTAGGAATATTAGTCCTTTAAGACAGCTTGCATACTGTATACTCAACACACTTTTTGAGTAATGTAAAATTTTTGTTTCTAATTCTTCTTCATGACATGCCTTCATGGGTGAAATGCAGAAGTCTCTGTACCATGCCATATTTGCAAGGGTTTTAACTTGTGAATGACTAGATACGTTGTTAGTGTCACCCAGACAAAAAAACCATAATGTTCTGAATGGGGAAAGAAAACCAGAGAAATATCACAGGATTAATCAATTTTAGAACTAGTAGTGATGATAAAATCCAAATATAAGTTAGGATAAGTTGAAAGGAAATTTTAAAAATCAATAATCCCCCAAACCTAGGACATAGTTGATTAGGTTTGGATCTTTTTTAGAGCCATACCATTGTTTTATACTGCACTCTCTCTCTCTTTTAATTCCCCATGGTGACTAATATAATTCTGGACAGATGTAAGTGTTCAATGAATATTTGTGTATTAAAAACATTTAATTGAGACTGAGGTTTAAGAGAGATAATCTTAGGGTTTATCTGAAGGAAGCTATGAAACTCATTACATATCAAAGGCAGTGCCAGTTGAAAATATGAACAGACTCATAAAAGGAGCTTGGAAGTAGAGAATTTTTCTCTCAAAGAATCATTTGCTCAAAGGGAAGAAGATTCAAAACAGTCTGACACAAGTGGGGAATAGTCTACTTGATTTGAGATAAGCGTTTAGCCCTCTTGCTTTAAACATAAGGAGCAAGAACAAGAAATCATAGACCTTAGAAGGACACCCATATAGACCCTCATTTTACAGATGTACCAACAGAGACCCAGCCATATTAACTGTCCATGATCCTGCAGTTAACTATTAACTGGATACCAAGCTGTTAACCTGTTTTCCATATGCTTCCCCCCTTTCTCCTGATGGACTTATTTAGTGAAGAAATGATTTAAAATATACTTCAGCTTCCTGACGTGTACAACTAAGAAGAAGGAAGGGGGCTGCTAGAAATGGAGAGCACGCACAATAGCGAAGAGGTGGAAGCACCCCCGTGTCCTCGGATGGATGGATGGATGGATAGACCAAGTGTGGTCTGTACCACAGAGGAGCTTTATCAGCCTGGAAAAGGAGTGAGATTCCCACACAGGCTACAACATGGACCTTACGTTGAGTGAAAGAAGCCAGTCACAGAAGGATAAATACAGTAAGATTCTACTCCTATGAGGTACTTAGATCCATAGAATCAGAAAGTAGAATGGTGATTGCTGGGGGCTGAGAAGATGGGGGGAGGGAATGAAGAATTATAATTTAATGGGCACTGTTTCCGTTGTGCAAGATGGAAACATTCTGGAGGTTTGTTGCCCATCAGTGTGAATATACTTACCACTACTGAACTGTGCACTTAGCAATGGTTTAAAGGGTACATTTTATGTTTGTGTTTTTCTACCCCAATTAAAATAAACAAAAAGGAAGGAAGAGATAAACATAAAATAGTAAAAGAGAAAAAGACAAAGAAGGCACAATGCCAAGGAAAGCAAGGATCAGCATAGTTTCTCCCAGTCATGGAGCTCCCCACCATCTGCACCTCCACTCCCAAATCCAGCCTTCTGTTCTCATTCTTAGATGCATTTACTGTACCTGTCCATCTGCTTATCAAAACCACTCTGCTGTTCATGTCAGAACTCCCTGCTCTGCTGTCAAATTTCTGATCCCAATTTCTACACACACACACACACACACACACACACACACAGAGCACACACCATGGTAAGCCAAAATCCTCCTCCCATTCTGCAATCCTCTCCTCCCCAGGGTTGACCTGTACCCAAAGCCAAAATCCTCCTCATCGCTTCTACTCTGTAGGTGGCCAAGCGTCAGAACTAAACCAAACCGTGAAGATAAGATCTATCTCAGGAGCCTCTTTCTCTCCTTCTTCCCTTGGCTCTGGCTGCCCAGCACCCTGATGCAGCTCCCAGGCAGACAGGAGGCACTCACCATGCTCAACCCAGAGATGTTTGGGTCAGTGCCCTTGCTTTGCACAACTTTATCTCTGTGGTTTCTGCACGTGTTCTTGCACGTGGTTCTCCTTCCCTCCATCTCTATGCCATCCCACTCCCCACTAGTGTCACTGTCACTCCCACACACTATCCACATTTGCTCTCTGGCAACTTTCATGCTAAAAATAGAATCAGACTACAGAAATCATACTGTGGCAGCATGGGGAGATAGCAGTTTATTTATATGTGTTGATGTCTCAGGGAATATTTGCATTATAGTAGGTAACAATACAAATGGCCGGCTCTTTAGTGGTGACATTTTAGCCATCTGAGACAGGCCTCTGGGAACATGATTTTAGAGTAGCAAGGCCTTTGAGGTACATGTCCAAAGGAAATCAAGTTCAGAATCTCCCCTCTTTCTTGCTTTCCCACTCCTGAGACAGCTGCCCTGTCTCTGGAGAGTGTCACCTTAGAGGGAAATGCTTGCAATGTTTTGGTGCTTGGCTTCATAGAGAGATAACATGACAAAGTCCTACTTTTGAGTAAAGTCTATAGTTAATGACTTGCCTAGCTAAAAATTGCTGTTTATTCAGGTGGTCAATTCTGAAAAATTCTCATTGGGACACTTCAAGAGTGAAACATAATTGTTATATTCTTATATATGAGAGTATATGAGAATATACTTATATATTCTCATAATTGTTATATATATTCAATGAGTGAAACAATTCTTATATTCTGGTAAAGTTTCAGTCTCTTCCTCATAGAATTTCCCCCCCAAACCTGTTGTTTTGCATAGGATGCAAATTTTTGTTTGAGTTCCATCTTTTAAATTTTCCTCTATGTTTATTGGAGAAGCTAGTGAGCTGTGATCTATGGTCAAAAATTGCTAAGGAAAGCAGTAAAGAAATGGAGAGTACAAGTAATATGGAATTATCAGCTCCTTATCCTACTGGGGGCTAACTTGGCCAAAGTGATCTTTTTTTAATTATGTGTTTCTGATAGGACTGGGTACACATGGATTGTAGAGGTGAGCCCCTACAAAATAAATTCTTCACTTAAAAGCATTTCAAAACGTGGCACATATATCCTTCTAAATTACAAAAAGACATTCAAGCCCTGGGCCCAAATCATAGCTGGCCTTATGGTTGATGAGGAGACTTGCTAGGCATTCTAAACACAATAATATAAAGATGTGCAGCTTCCTGTATGTCTTTTTAATGATAGCTCATCTTTTGTTCTCTAGTGAGACACCCAAATATCTGAACGTCAGTCTTTGTACTAATAAATGGATTTTCTGTTCTCACTCACCTTGAATTGTAGAAATGAAAGATCAGATAATGCTCACTGTTTTTCATTGCACTTGGCTTAAGAGATCCCGCCCTCCATTTTTCCTTATATTTCTCTTTCCTTGGAGTGTCACGCCAAATAAAGCAAGACTCTCTCCTACAGCATATTTAAAGCCATCCTGTGTTCCTAGCACCAGTATAAAGCAGGAGAAAGCTCAAAATGAACATTTGTTTTCTAAGGAAGAACCACACCAATGAACCATCTCTCTAACACAAACGGCCTTCAAAGAAGCAAAAAAAAATGTAATTGCCAATAAACCAATGAAGCTACACAGCCATGCTAGCTATTATGGTGCTTGATAGGTAGAACAGCTTCAAAAGGCAAATCCAATTCTGTAAGAACAGGGGTTGAGCTAACACTCCTGGGTAATCCAATAAAGCTTCCAGTAATTCTGCTTTTTTTTTTTTTTCCTACTCTTGGTTATTTTATTTTTGTCTTTTGCTTATCGTTTGGAATGGTGACTCATATTTGCTACTGGGCAGTTACCTTTGGCTACTCAACTTTCATTTTAGACTAAAGGCAGGCCTGCACCCTTTTCAATAGTGTGGAATTCCTTTTCTAGGGAACATGTTATGGCAAATCCTAGAGACCATAAACCTCCATATGTCTTATTTATAAACAGGTTACCTCCTTTCATCTCCTAAAAAGTTTTTTTTTTCCTTTTAAATACACATTAACAAGAAAGAAATACCAGTCTTCCCAAGAGCTAAAATCTTATTGAGCCTGTATTTCAACTTTTTTTTTACCTACTTGAATTCCAATATTTTTTGAATGGATTAGATAAAGCCTGGCGACCAGGGGCCAGGAAAGAAAGATGCTTCTTCTAAGATCCCCTCAAACTTAATTAGCTAACACTTTGGCTGGGGGTAGACCGTAAAGGAATTTAATCAATTTATTTCTGCCAAAACCAGTATTTTATTCTTGGTCTTTGACAGAAATAGCAAAGAGGGTTCTATAAAGATTTTTAAAACATCCGGGATTGGAATGTCTACATTTGCACCACATTTTATAATTGTTGTCATCATCACATTGAAAACTACTTATTAAGCCGTTGAGCCTGCATGGTGCTGTGGTAAGCAATGTATAAGGAGAACTAACCACACAGAAACAATTCCCATTTTGCGGGGTGGAAAGGGGAAGCTAAGGCCGAGGCACAGCATGAAGGATAGAGATTTGCTCCAGTGGGTGATGAATTATGAAGATTAAAAAAAATAGGTGGGTTTTTCTTGTTTTCTTTTCTTTTTTTTTTTTTTAAGATTTTATTTATTTATTTGACAGAGAGAGACACGGCGAGAGAGGGAACACAAGCAGGGGGAGTGGGAGAGGGAGAAGCAGGCTTCCCGCCAGCAGGGAGCCTGATGCGGGGCTCGATCCCTGAACTCAAGGACCACGACCTGAGCCGAAGACAGATGCTTAATGACTGAGCCACCCGGGTGCCCCTCTTGCTTTGTTTTTACAGTTAAAATTGTTCAAAAGCAAAATAATCATACAACTGTAGAAGTAGAAGCAATCTTAAGGATCATCTGGACCGACACTTTTATTTTATAGATTAGAAAAGTGCGCACGAGAGATGCAAAATGATTTGCCCAAAGTTACAGAAAATGAAAAACATCCTCGGGATTACGACCTAAGAATCCTAAATCCAAATTTAATATTCTTTTCTTGGCACTATTTAGCCACAACATTTTCAAAAACACATCAATAAGTTATTATAGATGCGATCTCAGCAAAGATTCAAGAATTTGAAGGTTAGACCCAGTGACAGGATCCCTGGGCTCTGCTTCTCATTAGCTCCAGAACTGTGGATCAGTTCCTTCATATCCCTGCATTTTCATTCTTTCATGGATAAAACAAAATGCTTGGACTGAATTCCCTCGTAGGTGGCCTTTCCTGGTCTCACATGCTACAATTCTGTTATTCAATGGGCACCCAAACATAGGTGGTTCTGGAAAGAGAATCCTATTCTCTTTGTTATGTTCTATATTGTTATGGAAGAATGTGTAAACTTCCCCCGGGGCCACCAGTGAAAAGGTAGTAGTCCTGAGCCAAGAAGAATGATCTCTTTCACTAAAAACCTCAGAAACTCAGAAAATCAGGAAGTATTTTCTTTTTTCCCTGTCTCAGTTACTTCTTTACCACACAGGAGGATTTTCTTCTATATTAGAGCCATGGGAGCCTGATTGTTGTTGGCTCTAGGTCCATATCTATGCATGTAAACATATATATCAATAACTTTAGAAGTTATTGGTAAGGGAAGCATTTCTTCTTTCCTTCCTTCCTTCCTTCCTTCCTTCCTTCCTTCCTTCCTTCCTTCCTTCCTTTTTTTCTTATTTGGTTAAAGTCTCCCCCCCTCTCTCAAGTTCCAAATTTGGGGTAGTGGGTTTAGGGTAATGTTCCTCTGGTAGAGTGAGTGCTCCTCACTCTTGACTCTCTCCAGGGGGATGCTGTGTTTAGAGAGGATACTCATGCTTGTGCTGTCCTCAGTTCAAGAAAAAAGACAACTGAGTCGTACGTGGTTGTGCTTTCTGTTATGTTTAAAAATGAAGCTACCAGTTTGTCCACTTGAGACCAAGCAGAACACTAAGATAAATTTAACAAACTCCTGATCCCGGGTTGTATACCAAGGTATGAATTCTTTTTTTTTTTTTTTAATTTTTGCTTGATGTGCTAAATAAAATGGTCAAACTTGTGTGTGTGATTATGAAAGCAAAGAGTTGTAATCATAACTCATTTCACAAAAAGTCCAGCTAGCTTAAAGCAGATTTAAACAAAGCCATGTACTTTGCACAGCCCATTTCTGAGGCCTGAGATAAGAGCAATGAACATCTAACTATACCATCCCAAATATCTGGACACAACCTGCAAAGTTCTGTGAAATGTCTTTGTGTTTTGGGTTAGGCTATTTGTATGTTTTGTCTACATGGCACTGAATAGCTAGATGTTTGGGAACATCCAGATGATGGGCTTAAAAATTCTTGTGCGTGTGGTTTTTTTAAAATTATTTATTTATTTATTTGGGAGAGAGAGTGAGCAAGAGAGAGAGCATGAGCAGGGGCAGGGGCAGAGGGAGAGGCAGAGGGAGAGAAAGAGGCAGACTCCCTGCTGAGCAGGGAGCCCGACACTGGGTTCCATCCCAGGACCCTGGGATCATGACCTGAGCCAAAGGCAGACACTTAACTGACTGAACCACCCAGGCGCCCCGTAAAAATTCTTTTTTTTTTATGAGATTTTGGCATTATAACCAAGAAGCATTCCCAATTAATAATATAGACATCACCAGCCTTTGAAAAAGCATATGCTCCATTTTATTTTAGATTGACATGAGAGTAGAAAAACTCCATAACCATAACATTTTAACTCAGTTTTGCATATTGACTTCCATTTGGAAAAATTATAGTATGAAATGCCATAAGTTATAAAGCAATGACAATGCTTCTAAAGTTTTAGAAGCTTCTCACTCACGGTCTACTTCTCTGTTTTTCCTTTTTTTACATTAAAAATTTGATCTTTGCCTTATTGGAACTATGAAGAAATCTAAATCTGAATAGCCTTTTTTATAATAGACAGTCATTGTTTGTACTTGCAAAATTGGATTAAGAAATCACTGGTATTCTTAACACGTTTTTTTTTGCCAAAGAAAATTCAGCATATTTCTGCTTAGCCTTGAAATTTCCACCAACCGGACTGAGTGATTGGGTACCACCCACACTCTTCTCCTTGGCGTCCCTACTTCCCCAGGGAAATCTCAGCTTGAAACCCATATGACATGTATAAACTCCTCTTGTGCCTTGTTCTGTTACACCTGTCCTGCGGGTGGAATGACTCCCCAACTGCACCACATCATGCGATCGAGCACTTAGCTTACAGACATCAAATAAACACCTTTTATATGTTTCCCCCTTTCCATCCTGTCCTGTATCTAAAATTATAGACTACACCCTTCTGTTTGACAGGAGCACCTCTCTTTGTGCTTCCTTTTCTTAATTTTTTTAAAGATTTTATTTATTTATTTGAGAGAGAGCACACACAAGCAGGCAGGGGGGCAGAGGGAGAAGCAGACCCCCCGCTGAGCAGGGAGCCCGATGTGGGACTCTATCCCAGGACCCTGGGATCATGACCTGAGCCAAAGGCAGATGCTTAACGACTGAGCCACCCAGGCGCCCCTTCCTTTTCTTATTTTTAAGCATTAAACTCCCCTTGGATCATAATTATTTCTTGAGCATGAGCATATTATAGCACATGTAATGAATACAGGTTCCTTCTTTCCTTCCATGAATACCTGAGTTGTTCAAAACCCACTCTTCCTTTTCCTCTCCCCTTCCAAACCAACACACACACACACAGAGCTTTAAAAAATTAATGTAAACTAAATTTTATCATGACTATAACAATCAAACCTTTCTAATGGGCAGCTCCCTTTTGCTTTACTTATATCCTAGTACTATGGAAAAAGGAAATGTAAAATAAATACATTATTAATCGTCATAATAAACAGATGTTTGGAATTTTAAAATGTTCTCCTTTATTCAAACAGTACATGCAATAGGTGAACTAATAGTATTACACGGCTTATTACAAACCAAAAAAAGAATGCCCCTCCCCCCAAAAAACTACAATCCACTTCCTCACACCACCATTTCTGAGTTCTGCTTCTCAGATACAAAGTCTTCTACCAATAGTCTTCTACCAATTTCTTTTGCTCTTTCTGTTTCTTCTGAGAGTTCCCTCCATATTTCTAAATGATTTGCTTATGTTGTTTTTTCTTTATTAAGCACCTTGGGTATTATCTAACTTGCACCTATGGAAGCTGTGAATTTATCATTCTTCCCTACCCCCC
>NW_028016779.1:0-727 GCF_054177405.1 Leptonychotes weddellii
GAGTCTGCTCCCTCTCCCTCTGTTTCTCCCCCTGCTTGTGCTCTCTCTGTCTCTCTCTCTTAATGAACGAATAAAATCTTTTTTTAAAAAAAAAGGATTCAGGGGTGCCTCAGTGGCTCAGATGGTTGGGCATCTGCCTTTGGCTCAGGTCATGATCCCAGGGTCCTGGGATTGAGCCCTGCATTGGGCTCCCTGCTCGGCAGGGAGCCTGCTTCTCCCTCTCCCTCTGCTGTTCCCCCTGCTTGTGCTCTCTCGCTCTCTCTGTCGAATAAATAAAAACCTTTAAAAGTGAGGATTCAGTCCATGTACCTTCCATGTTTAGATCCAGCTTCTTAATATTGGAGAAGGGCAAGCCCAAGTGAGCATAGATGTTCATAATACAGTGTTAGATGTACAAGAGCAGGTTTTATACTAAACACTATATAAAACGTGATTCAATTTTTATGAATTATATTTATGTGTATGTCCGTAGGAGGAAAAAAAAAGACTGTTCAAAAATATAAATAGTGATTGTTTCTGGATCTTGGAATTATATATGATTTTTATTTTCTTCATTTTGCTTGTTGGTGTTACCCGAACTTTAAAATTATGATTGTTTCTGTAGCCAAAAAAAAAAAAAAATTTAAATAAATAAACAAAGGTCATTAAAAGGAAGAAAATTACTTAAGTAGTTAGAGGTACTGCCAGGTTAGCATATAGTCATGGAAAGAATAGTTTTACTTATTTT
>NW_028016780.1:0-727 GCF_054177405.1 Leptonychotes weddellii
TATTTACCCCAAAGATACAAATGTAGGGATCCGAAGGGGTATGTGCACCCCGATGTTTATAGCAGCATTGTCCACAATAGCCAAACTATGGAAAGAGACAAGATGTCCATCAACAGATGAATGGATAAAGAAGATGTGGTTTATATATACAATGGAATATTATGCAGCCATCAACAGGAATGAAATCTTGCCATTTGCAACGACGTGGATGGAACTGGAGGGCATTATGCTGAGCGAAATAAGTCAATGAGAGAAAGACATGTATCATATGACCTCACTGTTAGGAGGAATTCTTAATCTCAGGAAACAAACTGAGGGTTGCTGGAGTGGTGGGAGGTGGGAGGGATGGGGTGGCTGAGTGATAGACATTGGGGAGGGTATGTGCTATAGTGAGTGCTGTGAATTGTGTGAGACTGTTGAATCGCTGACCTGTACCTCTGAAACAAATAATACAGTATTTGTTAAAAGTAAAGAAGATAGCAGGAAGGGAAAAATGAAGGGTGGGAAATCGGAGGTGGAGATGAACCATGAGAGACTATGGACTCTGAGAAATGAACTAAGGGTTCTAGAGGGAAGGGGTGTGGGTGGATGGGTTAGCCTGGTGATGGGTATTAAAGAGGGCACGTACTGAATGGAGCACTGGGTGTTATATGCAAACAATGAATCATGGAACACTACATCAAAAACTAATGATATAATGCATGGTGATTAACATAACATAATAAAA
>NW_028016781.1:0-727 GCF_054177405.1 Leptonychotes weddellii
ACAAACTTTAATATCATCAAAGAACACTGAAAAAATTCATGGCAAAACATTTTTTTTTTTTTAGATTTTATTTATTTATTTGACAGAGAGAGACACAGTGAGAGAGGGAACACAAGCAGGGGGAGCGGGAGAGGGAGAAGCAGGCTCCCCACTGAGCAGGGAGCCCGATGCAGGGCTCAATCCCAGGACCCTGGGATCATGACCTGAGCTGAAGGCAGACGCTTAACGACTGAGCCACCCAGGCGCCCCGGCAAAACATTTTTTAAGCTTAAATGAAACACATATTTTTTTTAAAACAAACATAAACTGGCATAATTGGCTAAAGAAGAAGTGTTAATGGCTATTATCAAAAAGACAAGAGATAAATGCTGGCAAGGATGAGGAGAAAAGGGAATCCTTGCATATTGTTGATGGAAATGTAGATATACCCAGTATAGAAAACAGTATGGAGAGTCCTCAAAAAATTCAAAGTATGCCTACCATATGATCTAAAACTCCCAGTTTATGGTATATATCTGAAAGAAATAAAGATAACATCACTATCTTGAAGAAATATCTGGACTCTCATGTTAATTGCAGCATTATTCACAATAGCTAAGACATGGAAATAACTTGTATCCATCATCAGATGATGGGTAAAGAAACTGTGGAAACTGTATGTTATACACATACAGATGTATAGAGATATAAATATTCACATTTATATATGAATGGATATATGTGGGAA
>NW_028016782.1:0-727 GCF_054177405.1 Leptonychotes weddellii
TCCAGGGACTCCAGGATCATGACCTGAGCCGAAGGCAGTCGCTCAACCAACTGAGCCACCCAGGCGCCCGATATCTCCGTTTTCAATTCCCTAATGACTAGTGGTGTTGAGTAAGCATCATTCATGGGCTTAATGGCTACTTGTATACCTTCTTTGGAGAAATGTCTATTCAGGTTCTTTGCCCATTTTTTTTTTTTTTAAATTGGGTTGTTTTTTAAAATTACTGAGCTGTAAGAGTTCTTTATATATTCTGGTTACTAGAACCTTATAGATACATGATTTGCAAATACTTTCTCCTATTCTTCACTTTCTTGATAGTAGTATCCTTTGAAGCACACCAGTTTTTAATTTTTTTTTTTTTTTCTGCCAAAAGCTTTATTGGTTCCGTTTGGTCTAGGGCTTGGGAGAGGGCTGCAGGAAGAGACTCAGGTACAAGCCTTGGCACCAGGGGGGTCCCAGGAGAGCCCCTCCAAAGGCCGCCGGGCTCTGGAGGCTCCCAGTGGCGCTTGAGGGTGAGCCTTTCGAAGACATACTCGCCCAGCCCAACCTGGGCAGCTGAGTCAGGCGGTTGCCCATCTTCTTGTTGAGTTTCACCTCCTCCTTCAGGAAGTGGCTCTCCGGGAAGTCACGGAGCTGGGGGTCTGCGCTGGCAGAACCCAGGCATGCAGCCCCAGAGCGCAGGGACAGGTTCTTTTTGGGGACCCTGGCGGCAGCCTGGTGCTGCTGC
>NW_028016783.1:0-727 GCF_054177405.1 Leptonychotes weddellii
ACAAAGTTGAAGCCTTATGATTGTTAAGAAGAATGAAAAATATCTACATAGAACTACAATATAAAATACAAGATTACTTTTAAATATATTTTGCTCATGGTTGCCCACCGAGTTAATTGCTATTGTGGATAAATATCAGAGCTTCTAGTTTTCTCATTACAAGATGAAATTACAAGATGATGACAGAGCCCACCCCTGAGCAATCTTATACTAGAAACTGAAAAATCAAACAGGCAATTTTAGAGTTGAATATACCATGAGAGGTATAAAACAAGACACTATAAGGACACACAATGGGACGTCCTAGTTTTCTGTCAATACTGTCTGCTTTTTGGTGGAGGTGATATGTAAGTTGATACCTGAAGTACAAAGAAAAAGCGTGCCAGGTGGAGCGAAGACACATATACAAAGAACATATACAAAGAGTGAGGAAGAACACTTGTGGAATTGCAAGTAGTCTACGCTGAAGAGGTGCTAGAGCAAAGCAACACAGTAGGGTAAGTAGCGACAGAGAAGGCTGAATAATCTGGCAAGAACCAAATTGATTAGGGTGTTTTTATTCCATATAAGGAACTTGGAATTTTACTCAATGGCAAAAGGTAAGCCAATGACAAAATCAATGACTGGAGATTTAAATATCACCTGTCAAGTGACAGCTCTATGGACTATAATTGCTTAACTATTACTACGACAAGCCTGAGGTTTTGGTCTTATACCACTAGCAGAA
>NW_028016784.1:0-727 GCF_054177405.1 Leptonychotes weddellii
TGTTATGCACAAACAATGAATCATGGAACACTTCATCTAGAACTAATGATGTAATGTATGGGGATTAACATAAGAATAAAAAAAAAAAGCAATAATAAAAAAAAAAGATAATTTCCAAATAATTTTCACCATGGTCTTTGCTGAAAGATAAGTTACAGTGTTTTTGTAATGCATTGGGCTTTTGTTTTTTTCTGCATATAATTTCAATTCAAGTAAAAATTAGATTGTTTAAATTAAAAAAAAAAAACAAAAAAAAACAGGTTTTACTTTCCATTCTTTGTAGTTACTCAATCAGAATACACATAGCAGAATCATGGCAAATATTTAAAATATAAAATTGTGTTTGTTTATATCCAGTGAGTTGAATTTAGTTGTTAAATTTTTGTTTCTGAAGAGATAAATGATAAACTAAACCCAAAAGGGTAGAAGTATCAAAGTAATCAGAGCAAATCACCATGCTTTAAAAAATATTTCCTCTGGGGCGCCTGGGTGGCTCAGTTGGTTAAGCGACTGCCTTCGGCTCAGGTCATGATCCTGGAGTCCCTGGATCGAGTCCCACATTGGGCTCCCTGATCGGCAGGGAGTCTGCTTCTCCCTCTGACCCTCTCATGCTCTATCTCATTCTCTGTCTCAAATAAATAAATAAAATCTTTAAAAAAATAAAAAAAGAAAAAGTATTTCCTCTGCTATCTCTTCTGTGATTTTCACAGTGTAAATCTACATTTAA
>NW_028016785.1:0-727 GCF_054177405.1 Leptonychotes weddellii
AAAAGTTAATTACCTCTTACTGCATAGAACATTCCACCTCCTTAGTTAACATCTTAGATGAATGTTTTTATCATTGTACTTAGTAGCACAGTGGATCATGCTAGAGGCTGGTGATGGTGCTGACAGCAGTTACACTGAAGGAGTCTAAATGTTAGTTCTGGTTGAAAATATATTATTCAAAATAGAGAGAACAGGCTGAAGACACTTTACTGAGGATGTCCAGCAAGTAACTTGAGTTCAGGAGCATTAAGGTAATAGTAGCTTTGAAGTGACAAATGAAAATATTGAGTGGATGAAATGAAGCTGGGGTCCAGTTCTCTTTTGTCCTAAATTCAGAATGTAGGCAACACATTTAAGCAGAGGGAAGTAGCCCAATGAAGGCAGGTTAAGAGGGTATGATAAACTTGCTTGGGTGTAAATGTCACCCAATTTATGACACCCAATCTATTTACATTACGACATGTAAAGAGTCTCACAAAATTGCTACTACTCGAAAGTACTGATGCTCTAGAAGTCTTTGGGGCGGTAGCAGAGAAGCATCAGGTACTCCAGTGACCCACAGTAGGAACTCCGGTGAACCTGTTTTAAATTTGAGCACTGCCCTGGCTGAGTAACACCCTCCACCCCCGACTAAAGAGCCCATGAGCACCTAATATCCTTTCCTAAGTGCACTTCAAACTAAGTAAATGCTGTGGTTGTTCACAACTCAGATATCTGATAGCCACTT
>NW_028016786.1:0-727 GCF_054177405.1 Leptonychotes weddellii
TTCAGCTGATGGACTCACTCTCTCAGCTATTAAGTCAATTTCACCCATTTAATACCATTCAGAACATCTACTTGCATCATTTTCAGTTCTCATGTAATCTCTTCCTAAATATTTTATTTCATTTAACAAATGTTTACAGAAAATCATGTAGGTGTGGGCAGAACAGGAGTAATTGAAACAGATAGGCATCCACCATCATGAAGTCTCCCGCTTGGTTTATAATGGAGTAACATCAAGCACACATTCAATTGTTGGCAAACAACATTTATTTAGGCACTTGTTCACTGAGGGAGAATTGCCCTATTCTCCCTTTTCTCCCCTAATCCACTCAGCCTCACTCCCAAATGCTCCACGTTTGCCAACAATTGAATGTGTGCTTGATGTTACTCCATTATAAACCAAGCGGGAGACTTCATGATGGTGGATGCCTATCTGTTTCAATTACTCCTGTTCTGCCCACACCTACATGATTTTCTATAAACATTTGTTAATTGAAATAAAATATTTTAGAAGAGATTACATGAGAAATGAAAATGATGCAAGTAGATGTTCTGAATGGTATTAAATGGGTGAAATTGACTTAATAGCTGAGAGAGTGAGTCCATCAGCTGAATTTGATCAAGGGTAGCGTCCTGGAAGCTTTGGGATTTGAACTGGCCTCTGATAGTAGGGTTGAATTAACTTGGAAGACAGGGTCTGAAAGACACAATGACTGAATCTTCCCATC
>NW_028016787.1:0-727 GCF_054177405.1 Leptonychotes weddellii
CCCCTGCAGCTCCTCCTGGGGGCCCTTGGCCTCTCTCCTGCTGGCTCCCTGTGGCCGGGATCCCATGTGCTCCCCCTGTTTGGTTTTCTCCATCATTTGTCCCACTTTGCCTACTGGTGTCCTGGGGAAGGAAACATGGAAAGTAGAACAGAAACTCTCACATCTGAGGAGCCCTTAGGCTGCCCTCGCCTCGAGTCACATGGTGACATGACAGAGACTCTGTGCTGGACAGAGTTGTCCCCGGAATTTGGGGGCCTTGCCTCATGTCTTCCAGTTGCCAGGCCTGTGTTGTTGCTTCTTGGAGTTTTCAGGGTGTCTGCCCTTCCACCGTCTTTCTGGGGTACCTGGGTGGCTCAGTCAGTTAAGCGTCTGCCTTTGGCTCGGGTCATGATCTCGGGGTCCTGGGATCAAGCCCTGGGTTGGGCTCCCCGCTCAGCGGGGAGTCTGCTTCTCCCTCTCCCTCTGCTGCTCCCCCTGCTTGTGCTCTCTCTCTCAAATAAATAAATAAAATCTTAAAAAGAAAAGAAAAGAAACAAACAGGTCTTCTCTCCTGCTGCCTTCACCCTCCCGATTGTACGACTTCAGGGAAGGACAACTGTAGTCATCCAGTGTATCCACTCAATTATTCATGTCTATGGTCATATTGTTCATTTCCCAGAGCTCTTTCCTGTTCTGTGATTGCACAGCACTGTGTGTAGCTGTGTTTTTGTTTCATATCCATGTGCCT
>NW_028016788.1:0-727 GCF_054177405.1 Leptonychotes weddellii
CTGTTTCCAAGGAAGTATCTTGGGGAGTCCAGGAGGGCATCCTCATATTTGTCCCTGCTGGGGATGCTTTTGACAGCTGTTTTGTTAGATGGACAATGACTTCTTTTAAGGGCATATTCTCAGAAAAGAGGGCTTCCTGTCCCTGCATGTGGACATGGACCTGTTACAAAAAAACAACGATCACTTATATAGTCTTCATTAATGTGTCTTTCCTAATGAAAAACGATGAAGGAGCGCCTGGGTGGCTCAGTCAGTTAAGCATCTGCCTTTTGCTCAGATCATGAACCCAGGGTCCTGGGATTGAGTCCCACATCGGGCTTCCTGCTCAGTAGGGAGTCTGCTTCTTCCTCTCCCTCTACCCTTCCCTCCTGCTCTGGCTCTCTCTCAAATAAAATCTTTAAAAAAATATATGAATACTAAAGTTTTCTGAGGGAAGATCCAGCTCTTGTCCAGGCATTCTCATCCTTGAGGTTTTGCCCAACTGACAACTTTTCAGTGAGTTCTTCCACCATCTCTCCAATGAAACTCAATGAAGTAAATATGTTGGTTCCTATATTATGTCCCACTGAAAGAATGACTATAACACTTTATTTTTGCTCACTTTGGTTGCGAAAAATTTCCCTTGGTGAGGAATAGTGTGATCTGACAAATAACTGCATCTACAATAACTTCTTTCTCTACTTCCAGCTATCTCCTACTGACTACTTATTCCTTACTCTTTTTGGCC
>NW_028016789.1:0-11336 GCF_054177405.1 Leptonychotes weddellii
CGCCTCGGATTCACTTCTCCGCACGTCCTACCTTCCAGAAAGTGGTCGCTTTTCTGATGAGAGAGTTGTTGCTCTTCTTTTCTTCGATCTCCTGTTGAGTTTGTAGGTGTTCAGAATGGTTTGATCCCTATCCAGCTGAATTCCTGAGAGGAGACGAAATCCAGGTCTCCTACTCCTCCGCCATCTTGCTCCGCCCCTTCTTTTTTTTTTTTAAACGTAGAATGTATTATTTGTTTCAGAGGTACAGGTCCATGATTCATCAGTCTTAACAATTCACAGCACTCACCATAGCACATACCTTCCCCAATGTCTATCACCCAGCCACCCCATGCTTCCCACCCTCCACCACTCCAGCAACCCTCAGTTTGTTTCCTGAGATTAAGAATTTCTCATATCAGTGAGATCATATGATACTTGTCTTGCTCTGATTGACTTATTTCACTTGGCATAATACCCTTTAGTTCCATCCACGTCGTTGCAAATGGCAAGATTTCATGTTTTTTTGATGGCTGCATAATATTCCATTGTATATATATATCACATCATCTTTATCCATTCATCTGTTGATGGACATCTTGGCTCTTTCCAAAGTTTGGTTATCTTTAGCCCTGAATTCCCTGTCTCTGATGTTAAGAACATCTCTTTACCTCTTGGTACAGGGAAGATAACTTTTACATGAGAGATTTATTTCCTGCTTTCAGGGATCAAAGGAAGGTCAGAGTGTTCTTGCTCTCATTCTTTCTTAAGTAGCTTTAATTCAAAATAACTATATGCCACCATGGTATATCTTAGGGAAACCTTCCCTGAGCCCCAACACAGCCCATACAAGGCTTTGGTAACAGTTGAATTATTGGGTACAGTTGTTTTGGTGAGATGAATATTGGTACAGAAAACTACAGACATCCTCATTTCAGAAATTGTGAAGATTAGGAACTTTTTTCTTCCTATATATTCTCATATTAATTACCCTTGGATTTTTTTTTTAATTTTTATTTTTAAAAGATTTTATTTATTTAATTGACAGAGAGAGAGAGAGACAGTGAGAGAGGGAACACAAGCAGGGGGAGTGGGAGAGGGAGAAGCAGGCTTCCCGCCGAGCAGGGAGCCTGATGCGGGGCTTGGTCCCAGGACCCTGGGATCATGACCTGAGCTGAAGGCAGTCTCTTAACCAACTGAGCCACCCAGGCGCCCCTTACCCTCGGATTATATTTTATGTTTAATTGCTCTAGTGACTTCATGAGATAGTATTCAAGATGAGCTAAATGTTGAGTGTAGGTAGCTTGCTCATGGTAAATGGAAGAGATGAAGGTGAAACCCAAGAAATTAGACTCTGAAACCCATGAGATTTCCATATCCGTTACTATTGTGACAACTACTCCATCTACAAAGTGCTGCATTTTTCTCAGGATTCATCCCAAAATTGATAAGTTTTGTGAGAAATGTTGAGGGGGTTTGAGGACATTGAAAACTTGAGAATGGTGCAAGTGTTTAATGCTTGCAATACCAACAGATGCTTTATAATCTACCTTAGATGTTTAGTAACCCCAAAATTCAACCATTGTTGAGAAAGGTTTTTAATTGATTGTTTCCAAATGATTTCCAATACATTAAACGTTAATACATGCACTTGCTGAGTTTTGGTGAGTGACGTAATCTAGTTACCAATATAATTATCTAAATTGTGAGTATTTTTATTTATTAATATTAATCTTTATTTCTACAAATCACAAATTATTGTGTGTAAGAGAGAATTTAAATATTTATTTAAATAATTTTGTAAGAATTATGAACTACTGCCCTACTGGCGTTGTGGACTCCCTAACATCTATGCTAGATGTTAAGATGACTTCTAGAATGATGTGTCTGTGTTTCTAATTTAGATAATTATGCTAATGGTCTAATCCACTGAGAACCATTCTGTTGAATGTTTTATTGAATCTAATCTTTGCAAAGTACCCAAGTAACAAAGAATATCATTCAGTTAGTGAAAGGAAAATTGAATTGTGATAGGTCTCACTATTTTTAATGGAAGACAAATAATTTATTGTTTATTTTGCAGATCTTTCATAGAAATATGTACTTGGTTAACCCACTGTTACTGAGCTCTTAATAACTAGGTAGTTTTAGAAGGTATACATGTTTTGCTCTTTAAGTTACTGTGTTCTGAAATATCTTATGAGAAAATTGGAATTGTTGATTGCTCTACCTATATAGTATAGAATGGTCTCAGTGGCAAGCATATTTAGCTGGAAAATGTAAATATTTACCAATTAGCATGATTGTTCCTAGGGAAAAAAAATTCTGTAGCTGATAAGCAAATGCATTAGTTATCTGATTTATTCTGTCTTAGGGCTCAGCATAACTTTCTAGCAAGACAACATATATTGAATTTCATGATTTATTTTAATTTCAGGAAGAGTAGTTGGCACTCTGGTACCATCCCACCAGAGATATATGGTTGCTAAACTAACCTTCCAAGAGTCAACAAATATCTATTGAGTGCCAACTATGTAGCGGGCGTAGTTGTATATACTGTAAGAGGCAAAATACAACATGGTTTTTCTTCTCTAAAAGATTATCATCTGAGGGAAGAAACAATTATATAAACAAATAAATATGGCCTTTAATATAATACACATGTCATGGAAACAGAAGAAAGAATGACTAATTGCTTAGAGAGAATGACAGCTTTTTGAAGAGGTGACATTTAATCTGAAGTTGTCCACACAATGACAAATTAAAGGGAGATAAAGGCATTAAGAATTGTATGTAAAAATATGGAACAATTGCGGAAGCTTGACCTATCAGGTGATGGGCCAAGGAGATCTGTGTGAGTGGAGAATGAAGGAGGTGAGAGAACATGAAGCCATTCCTGAATAATTGCATTGTTGCTGGGGTGGGTTGGACCAACAATGAGATATTGGTTTAATCATGTTTATATTCGACCTCTGGTTGAAAAATATTTACTTCTAAAACAATAGCCAATGATAGAGCAATTAGATTGCCCTATAACCACTAATCCTTCCTGCAAAATTGAATATGAAGCCTATACTTTATACTTTGGGAATAGACATGTGGATCTAAAATGAAGATGCAAGTGGGTTACATTTTTTGGTAGTTGTTTGATATCATGCATACTCATTAGCACACTGCATCAGAATCACCTAGAGGGCTTGCTAAAACAGATTGCTGGGACTCATAGCTAGAGTTTATGATTCCATAGGTCTAGCAGGGGAGCCCAAGAACTTGGAGGTTCCCAGTTAGAACTTGTTCTTATTATTAAAATTTTCTACAGCTATTATGTCAGGCAGTGAATAAATATTTTGAATATTATGTCTATGCATTAAGTTCTTATCCTTCATTTAAAAAGTCATTTATATTTAAGGAAACATGTTTTGGCAGAAATACACAGAAAGCCTACATTCATTAACTTATTTTTTATTGAGCACGTATTACAGGTCAGGTGCTCTAGATTTTAAGCATGGCAGTAGAGAGAAAAATGTCCCTGTAATCATACAGCGCTATGATCCAGATGAGTGAAACTGAACAAGGAAACATTTAGCAAACTCTTCGACATTCTCTGTACTTATTTGTCAACTTGTTTTCTCTCTCTGAAACTTAGAATATAGAATTTCAAATAGTGATTGATGGATGCTAAGAGGAATAAGGTGGGTGTTATTTTGTATAATGGAGTCTGAGAAAACCTCTCTAAAGGGACATATAAGAAACCTGAGGGAAGAGAAACAAAATTCCAGGCAGAAAGAACATGTACAGAAGTCCTGCTGAGGGATCATGTGTTCCAGGGACACCAGGGTGCCTGGTTTAGAGTGACTGGGGATGAGTACTATCAATTACAGGTGAGATGGTACTGCGGCGGGACAAATTAGGTAGAACCTATTGACCACTGTAAAGACTTTGGCTTCCTGGTAGGTTAGGAGACTGAGTGTTTTAAGGAGTGACTGGAAGCAATGTAACTTATAATGTAGGATGTAAACGTAGAATTTGAGAGGTGAGCTAGAGGATGATGTCATAATCCGGGTTGGGTGTGTGGGGGAGGTAGAACCAGGTTGGTAGCCATGGACCTGAAGGGAAATGGCCATAGTTTGGAAAGTACAGGTAACAAAATTTACAGATGGACTAGATATGGAGATTGAGAGAGTGGAGAAAAATAGTTCAAAAAAAATTTAAACAGTTTAACCTGAACATCAAGCAGGATGGGATGGCTATTTACAGGAGTAAGAAAGACTATTGAAATACAGGGTTTGGTAGGAAAGTACAGGTAAATTTCCCATAAGAATTGATGGAAAAGAATTTTGTTTTAGTGTATTATCATAGAAAGAGTATATAGGGGTGCCTGGGTGGCTAAGTCAGTTAAGCAGCAGATTCTTGGTTTCGGCTTAGGTCATGATCTCCGGGTCCTGGGATTGAGCCCCATGTCAGGCTCTTCACTCAGAGGGGATTCTGCTTGAGGTCCAATCTCTCCCTCTCCCTCTGTCTTTCCTCTCCCGTCCCCCAACTCCCACTCTCTCTCTATCTAAAATGAATAAATAAATCTTAAAAAAAAAGTATTTATTTTCAGTTCCTGAAATTAACTTCAAGGTCAAAAATTAAAAAGTTATCTTAAGTTTTAAAAAAAATTTTAAGAGAAGATACAAAGTCCCTTTATCACTGTGTGTATGCGTGTGTGTTTCTGCACACATGCGCATCTGCACCTGCTTGTGAGAGAGAGAAGAATGTGTGTGTAAATCGAGTTCATTTGTGTTGGAATTAACCTGATCTTTGTATCTCTCATGATCTAGGTTGGATGGCCAGAAATCAATGGAGACAAGCTTGATTTGCCAATAGTTTCCTTCTTCATAGCATTTACTATGTAGAACCTATGTCAACTGCATTATAATTATTGTTTACATTTATTTTACATCTATTAACTTTGACTCAGCCATCACTGTATACTCAGAGCAGAGTATACACCCTGATGTACAATGATATTCAATAAATATTTACTGAATGAATGGAAGGAATGGAAGGAAGGAAGGAAGGAAGGAAGAAAGGGAGAGAGGAATTGAAACCAAAGTTGGTCATACTGGCCACTATCTCAGTCCCTTCTTCTGTGAACACTTTCTCCTTCATGTTCTTTCATGTCTTCAAATATCATTTCTATCCAGGGCTTAACACTGGGCTTGATGCTTCGGAAACATTCAGGAATTGATTTTTGAGTATACAACTTCCAAATATGCATCTGTAACACTGAATTCAAGATCTGCATTTCCAAGTGCTTCCTGAACCTATCCACCAAGCCATGGCAGAATCCTGATAGGAGGCCAAGATGATATAAACAAAGAAGACCCAGTTAGATAGATGGAAACAATAAGGGTTTGTTAATGACTGGAAAAGGGGAACCAGGAAGGAATCTGATGGGGTCAAGATACTATCTCAGGACACTAGACAGATATAGATACCTTAAATTGGGATAGGAACTGAAAAAGAAAGAAGAGAGAGGTATGTTTGGTGGCTGTTGACCACTTTGCTGTTAGATATTCAAATGTTTTGTTTAATTTGGTTGTGAGGCATTCAGGAAATCAGTATCAGGGCAAATACTGGATTCAGTAGCCTGAATTTTAATTCCCAATTCACCACTTGGTATGTGTAAACCTAAGTGAATTACTGAACATTCATAAGCCTCAACTTCCCTGTTAAATATTTATTTAAAAGATTAAAAGATGTTCTGCATGCAAAACACATAGAATTATACCTGGTATGTGGTAAACACTCAATTAGTGTTGGCTATTATCATTAATATTCTTTTGAGGACAAGAGGTATTGAATCCCTGTGAGAAGCTTGAGGCTGGTGTTTGTCTGACTGGTTTTTATTTTGCTGAGTGGGGTATGGGAGCTGATGCATTTTGGTTATATAATATTTTACTTAATGGGGTTTAGGAATTGAATGGATTTAACTCACAATCTGTAAAAATATATATATATCTGGCTTGAAAACACAGCTTTACTATTAACTTTGTTAGGGCTGGTGACTAGAGAAATAGATGAGGCACCTCAGGTAGAGCATGGGGGCCATGGATAGCAGCAACATTTACAGTGTAAGTCAAAGAAAAAGAGACAAAGAAGGGCAGAAAGCATCAAGAAGATGACGTGACTATCATTGTCAGATGTCCTAGGAGTTAAAGTTAAGATGAGAACTCAAGCCTGTTACACTTACTACCCTCTAGAATGCTTGTCCGTAACCCTGATAACACAGCTACTCCCTAGAGATCTCTCTCTACTTCTCTTTGGTGTTTGACCCCTAGCATCGTAGATCCTGTATCATCGTCTTCCTTGGTTTGCTCTCTTGCTTTTAGTAGAGTATAACCTCCCGTAGCTTCCTAAGAAAGGACTCAGGAGAGATAAATTTTTGAGGTATGTCATAAAATATTTTTAATTCTACTCTTCTTTTTTGATCATTTTTTTATATCCCCATGATCTTGTTTCAGAAAATGCAGCCACTTCTCTTACTTCCTGTGGATTTTCATTCTAATTCTCCCACAATCATCCTCTGCTTCTTGCATTGTTCATGTTTTCTAAGGTCCTTCTTTCTTGTTTGTTATTTGTTTTATTTTGGGGAATTCTCATTTTCAAAGTCATTTCTCAAATTATCCAATGATCCTAATTTTCTGTTTAAGTGTGAGATACTAACATTTGATAAAGTTAACTACCCTTTCCTGATAAAAATAGCTAATTAAAAAAAGAATCATTATCTGCTTCTGCTAACATGTTATACTATGTATATATGTTTAGTCCACAAGTCAGCAAATTACTTAATGAAGACACATTTAATGAATTCTGGCCAAAGACAGGAAAAATGTAAGAATGCTCCAGCTGTCTTCACTATTACTTAACATTGTGTTGGAAGTATTAGCCATCAAGACCAGACAAGAAAAACCAATTTAAGGCAAAACAGTTGGAAGAAGAGGTAACATTATGACAATTTGCAGATATGACTGTTTATCTAAAAAGTCACAAAGAAATAATAACAATAACAGACACAGAAACCAATGCAAACAGCAAAATAATTTAGTAAGTTAGCAGAATATGAAATTAACATTCAAAATCAATAGACATGACGTATATAAATGCTAATGACCTAGAAGATATTATGGATTGGACATACTCATTTACAACACCAAAAACAAGAAACACATTTAACAAGAAATTTTCAAAATCTGTATTTAAAACTCTCCTTAAAGACTCAAAAGAAAATCAAAGGGAAGACCTACCTTGTTCCTGAAGAGCATGATTTAACATCATAGGGGCACCTGGGTGTCACAGCTGGTTGGGCCTCAGATTCTTGGTTGCGGCTCAGGTCGAGATCTTGGGGTTGTGGTATCAAGCCTTGGGTGGGGCTCCTCATTCAGCTTGGAGTCGGCTTGGGTTTCTAGCTCCCTCTCCCTCTGCCCATCCCCACACACTTGCTTGTTCATACTCTCTCTCTAAAATAATTTTTTTTAAGATTTTATTTATTTATTTGACAGAGAGAGACAGCAAGAGAGGGAACACAAGCAGGGGGAGTGAGAGAGGGAGAAGCAAGCTTCCTGCTGAGCAGGGAGCCCAATGCAGGACTCGATCCCAGGACCCTGGAATCATGACCTGAGCGGAAGGCAGATGCTTTGCTGACTGAGCCACCCAGGCATCCCTAAAATAAAGAAATCTTTAAAAAATGATTTAACATAAAAATATCTGTTGTTTTTAAGTTAATGTGTAAATTAAATGACATTCCAATATAAGTAACATTTTCTTTTGGAGTTAGACAAGCTGATTTTAAAGTCAATATAGAAAAATAAGCAAGAAAGTTTCCTCTTCTATAAAATGAAGGGAACAAAACATAAGATAAAATAGGAAAATAAGCAAGCAAAAATAACCAGAAAAAAACCCCCTGAAAATACTAATGAAGGGATAGGAGGTACAAAGAAAACATACAAAATTATAATGTAAAATTTGGGGGTAAAAAATCTGTAATGCAGGGGTGCCTGGGTGGCTCAGTCAGTTGAGCATTGGACTCTTGATTTTTCCTCAAGTCGTGATCTCAGGGTCTTGGGATAGAGCACTGCCTCTCTCTTTCCCTCTCCCTCTGCTCCTCCCTCCACTCGTGCTGTCTGTTTCTTTCTCTCTGAAATAAATAAATAAATAAACAAATAAAGTCTTCTTTAAAAAATCTGTAGTGTTAAATATGAATTGAAAATTTAATTAAAAACTAACAATTTATTTAAATATATTTTCAAAAAATATATTTCCTTTCATCTGGGAAGACCTAGTAACAATGGGTACACCTAGCTATAATGATTCTAACACTCTGTTCTGACCTGGTTGTGTGTGTATGTGGGGAGAGGGGTGATTTCCCCACACCAACAGCACTTTTGGAACATCACCTGAGTTTCCTATATTCCAACTCACCTCTGATACTGTCTACCCAGAAATAGTGTCAGATCTCACAGGTTGAAGATTTATTTCTACAAGACTGCCCTCCCACACACACACAGCTTCAGAATTAGTCACCGAGTCCAGGTTGTCACCTGTGTTTCTGACCCACTGGCTGTAGATTGGAGATTCCAAAGACTCCCTCCTTAGGTTTGATTAATTTGAGAGAGCTGCTCATAGAACTCAAAGGAACATTTTACTTCACTACATTACCAGTCTATTATAAAAGGATAGAACTCAGGATCAGCCAGATGGAAGAGCTGCATAGGGCAAGGCATGTGTTTTAATGGAAGCCTTGTTACGTTGGTATGATTGATTAAATCACTGGTCATTGATAACTCATTCAACCTCTAGCCCCTCTCCCCTCCCCAGGAGTGGGGGTGGGGTGGGACTGCAAAATCCAACCCTCAGCTCACAAGGTTGGTCCCCCCCCCCCCGCCCCACAAACAGCCCCTATCCTTAGATTGCCCAAGAACTGTCCAAAAGTCACCTCAGTAACATAACAAAAGACACCTTTATCCCTTAGGAAATTCCTAGGATAAAGAACAAGTATATATTCCTTATTATAAATCATAGTGTCATTCCACATTAAAAGGAACCACAACTCATTAGAGGAACATCTGATTCCTGATCCTCGACAGGTAATATGAGTGAGCCTGAGAACTTTGATTTTGTCGTAAAGCAAGGAAGTGCTTCCCCAGATTTGTTAGCATCTTGGGTTTGTTCCATTCTTTTCTCCTGTTCTCTTTATGCTTGTAGATTTATGCCTTTTTAAAAGTTTTTCTTTCCCTCTCGTTTTACAGACAGGCTTCGGATAAACTTTTTTAAAAATATATTTATACATTCATACTAATGTATATTTTTGATCCTGAAGGAGAAATATATATGTTTAGTAACAGTGCATGTTGGCTTACATTTTCTCTAATGGTCTTTTCAGGAATCTGGAACATTGTTTATCACCACAAAAGATGGAAATGTTTAATTTCACTATGCCAATTTTCAAGAAAAATTGCTTTGGCCTCTACCTTTTAAGAATAAAGACGAAACAGAATGTTTTATATTACTGATTTTATTATCATAACTGACTTTTGAAGAATTGAGTACAATTTTGGAGTGTCAAAAATATTCCCTTGATGTTTGGGTATGCCTCATTATATAGTATGCACGTGTATTTTGAAAGAAGCAGTTCAAATGAAGATTGCCTCTGATAATATTCTAAATGAGCTATATAAGTAGAGTATTATGGTAGTAGACACTGGAAATTTATTCAGAGCCCATATTTAAGGCATTTTAATCTATCACCTGAAGAACGAATCTGTCATCTAAGTCATATAAACCAGTAGTTTGGATTAAAAACAACAACTTCGAGATCATTAAGTATATTGCCTGATAATCTAAGATCCTAAACAGCTTACATTATATATTAAATTTAGTGTCTTTTCTCTTGCAGGGATGGAAAAATGTTCCCTTCTTCCCCTCTAGGTTCTTTGGCTAGTCTAATAATTAAACTCATATAGAACAGATTAAAAGGAGAAAAACAATTTAATTTCATACATATGGGAGCCCCAAAGATAAGAGACTCAAGGGCAAAGCAGGGTGGTTGAGGCTTATATGCCATCCTGAGCTAAAGAATGGCACAGGGGCCTGAGGCTAAAAAGGGGAGGAGGCTAATTCACAGGACAATAAGAAGAGCAGATGTTTGGTAATTAGATGTTTGCCTTGCCATATAGATAGATAGGTCCTTCAGATACAAAGTTATTTCTGGTAATAGCTCTCTTTCTGGGCCAGGCCCCCTACCTAAATTCTTTTAGGTAGTTAAGGGAGAGGTATATGATTTTCTTGAGTCGGCTGGGTCTTGATTGACTTCAGCTCAAAATAATCCACATGTCAAAGTGGCATATTTTCTTCCCCTTCACTATTTCATCTTAGTTTTAGGTTGGCTAATTAGCAGTCTCAAGTTATAAAACATGTAGTCCTAGCTTTCTGCCACTCTCCAAAATATATAAAATATTATATATATTTCCTTTCTTGTTCGGTTTTAGGATTTCTAGTGGCAGAGGTCTATGAGAATATTTTTTTCCATATGTTTTTGAGGAAATAAAATCACATGTAGGTATTATGGTCTAACTATGTTGCACTGGTAATTTGCATGTTACACTTTGACCTTCAAAGTAGAAAAATACAATGGATTAGAGATACACATGCCCAAATGCTAGAATCCACTCTGCCATTTGCGAAATATTTTACTTCTTGGGTGTGAAGAGAACCAAAAGATGAATGAGTTGGCAATATTATTTCTGTTAAAAGATGAATTAGAATTTTGGGGTGCAACAAAAAGAATGTTATTTTGATTCTTTCACAGTTTCGTATGGTAAACTTAATTAGCATTAAAATATAGTGTTGAGGGCGCCTGGGTGGCTCAGTCGTTAAGCGTCTGCCTTCGGCTCAGGTCATGATCCGGAGTCCCGGGATCGAGTCCCACATCGGGCTCCCTGCTCGGCGGGAAGCCTGCTTCTCCCTCTCCCACTCCCCCTGCTTGTGTTCCTGCTCTCGCTATCTCTCTCTCTGTCAAATAAATAAAATATTAAAAAAAATAAAAAATTAAAAAATAAAATAAAATATAGTGTTGATACCTCTGTTTTTAAAAAAACATGAAGACTAGGGACGCCTGGGTGGCTCAGTTGGTTAAGCGTCTGCCTTCGGCTCAGGTCATGATCCCAGGGTCCTGGGATCGAGTCCCGCATCGGGCTCCCTGCTCCGCGGGGAGCCTGCTTCTCCCTCTGCCTCTGCCTCTCTCTCTCTCTCTCTCTCATGAATAAATAAATAAAATCTTTAAAAGAAAAAAAAAAAAACATGAAGAATAAAGATTA
>NW_028016790.1:0-727 GCF_054177405.1 Leptonychotes weddellii
CTGTAGCTCCAGTCATTGCATACACGTTCCAGGCACCTTGAAAGAGGCTTCCTAGAAGCTCCTCCAAATGACTTCTGCTTAAAACTCATTCATCATCCCCATCTGAAAAGGAACTTGGGAAATGTAATTTTATTAATTAGACATATTGCAGCCCCCAATATATAGGATATGGGGAGTAAGAAGAAAGGGAGAGTGGGTATTAACAATCTTTGCCACACCTGGTAAAAATTTTTATCAGTCTCCCTCTTGGAACTTTTAAAAACTTTTTTAAAAGATAAGCCTTTTATTTTGAGATTCTTGTAGATTTGTAGATTTATATGCAGGTGTAAGAAATAATACAGAAAGCTCTGTACCCTTTACCTAGTTTACCCCAATGGTAACATCTAATAGTACAATATCACAACTAAGATGTTGACATTCATACAGTCAAGATATAGACATCTCCTGTACCACAAGGATCCCTCATTTTGCCTTTTTATAGACACACCCGCTTTCTGCCTTAAATCTGGCAACTATTCCTTTGTTCTCCATTTCTATAATTTTGTCATTTCAAGAAAGGTAGATGAATGGAATCAGAATCTGCAGCATTTTGTATTGCAACTTGTGGTATGCATCAATAGCTTGTTCCTTTTTTTTTTTTTCTTATTCATACCTTTTATTTCTACTACATTATTTTTTTTATTTATTTTTTTATTCTTATGTTAATCCCCATACATTACATCATTAG
>NW_028016791.1:0-727 GCF_054177405.1 Leptonychotes weddellii
GGTGTTATACTCAAACAATGAATCATGGAACACTACATCAAAAACTAATGATGTAATGTATGGTGATTAAGATAACATAATAAAATAAAAAAAAGAAAAAAGATTAAAGGAGGTGACACACATACATACAACACTTAACATAATGCTTATGTCAAACAATAGACCTCAAAAATTGCCATTACTGTTATTACTATTGTCATTAGGATTACTTCTCTCCACACATTTTAGACTAGAACCTTTCTCTCACACCACCTTTGTGGTAAACGTCATCATATACACACACTTTTTATTCTCATGCTTCCAACACTAGTTCAACAATAACATAAAGGTCTTTGGGGGGAAAAAAAAACTTTAAATAGCCAGTCCTTAAAAACAGCTTTATCATCAGTCATTAGGTCAATAAACTAAAGTTGGAATTGGGAAATCCTATGTTGAGGAAGAAAAATGCCTTCAGCATAGACATAGCTTTTAACATACTCCTCTTACATTGTATGTAAAAATATATTCCTATGATTCAGCTAAATTTCTAGAGCAACAGCACACAGCATGTTTATTTAAATATTACTATTCTGGAGTCAATTAAAACCTCAAAAAGAAATGGAAATTAATCATGCTATCACACATACTGATTACTCTTTTAATTACACCCTTTCCAGGCTTCAAAGTGAAGAATTTAAAAGTCAAAAGACAACACATAAGGTATAGCACACCTTAAGTGAAAATAACA
>NW_028016792.1:0-727 GCF_054177405.1 Leptonychotes weddellii
GATAAACAAATGCCCTTTGTTTAACACTACGTGCGGCCTTGGGTCATCCATATCCAATAGTGTGTGCTCATCCTGTGATTTATGGGTGGTGTAGAGCTTAGGCCTGTCAACTTGACCTCTGGAGCTCTGGGAGAGACTAAGGCCAGGCCCAAAGGGCTCCCCTTGTCCACCAGACAGCTCACACAAAAAGGCCCCAGAGTTACATGCAAGCCAAACTTGACAGGTATTCTAGACACAGTTCCCTAATGACCGGCCTCTGCACCCTTCTTTCCCTGTGCTAAATTGTCCTTATTCAAATAATATAACTGATATGGCTCAAGATCACTTTCCCCTCATGTTCATCAAAGTTGAGCACCTTAAAATTTCCAGTCACCAATTTAAACTTCTTTGTAGAGTAGCAGTCTCTCTCTTCCTGTGACTACATCACCTGGGGCCAACAGCTGAAAATCAAGGTTAGTCTCCTCAAACTCAACATTTGCTGAGCCTTTGTCTTTTTTCCTTCACCAAAGGACAGGAGAGCATTTTATTATTGTACATGTATCACCACTTCAGCCACAAATGAAAACATGATTAGTCCCAAAAGTCTGAGAGGTCCAGGGCAACAGACCAAAAGGTCTTGGCATCCAGAGCAAGAAGACAGAGGTCTCTCATTGCAACCCAATGCCCATGGAATGTTGTAGATTCCATTGAATCCACGCTCTAAAAAGTAGGCCTGCAGTCCAGCACA
>NW_028016793.1:0-727 GCF_054177405.1 Leptonychotes weddellii
TTTTTTTTTTAAAGCAACTGTAAGTGGAGGAGTAGGGGAAGGGTTAGCAGGTGCCACATCTGGCCACGAAAGTGGCAAAAAGCTGCTGGAACAGCCCAAGAAGCAGGCCAAATGGATGGATGATGAAGATAAGTCATTCAAACAGAAACTGAAAGAGGAGCAAAAGAAACTTGAGAAGCTAAAAGTGAAGGCCACAGGGAAGGGTCCCCTGGCCACTGGTGGAATTAAGAAATCTGGCAAAAAGTAAGCTGTTCCTTGTGCCTGAGGCAATGGTGATCCTTAATTCCATTCCTCTGTTAACATCTGGATCCCCCGTCATCTGTTGTCACCTATAGTTAGAATGAAGTGTTGTCTGAGATCATGTTGTACATTTAAGAATAAACTTTTGTAAAAAGAAAAATCAATCAATCATAAAAAAAATAAATAGAAGAGTACTTACTTTATCCAATACAAGATATCTACAAACCCCCATAACAACATTACGTGTAACCCTAAATATCTGCAAGCATTCTCATTAAAGTTAGGACAAAGACAAAGTTGGGGGCACTGAATACCATACTCAGAGAAATAAATAAAAGAACTAGATAAAAATAAGAACTAGAAACAAAGGAAGAAAATGAATGCCAATTTGCAGATGAAATAATTGTTATCTCAAAATAGCTAACATGTGTGGACAAAATATGAGCACTTCAAAAATAATAGGAGAAAACATACAGTGCTAGCTTTA
>NW_028016794.1:0-727 GCF_054177405.1 Leptonychotes weddellii
ACCCAGCAGAACACTGTTTTCAAGCAAAACATTCATGGCGCTCAGCATCTAAACTACATACAAGTGGGGGACAAGTGGACCCCCTGTGGTAGAGTTGGGGATGGCGTGCCCACGTCCCTGCCCATGTGGCTTCCCTGTCACCTCTCATTGAGGCTTCACTGAGGCCCTGTAGCTCCACCCAGTCTTTTCACAGAGGAGAGAAGGGCCCAGAAAGGGTGAGTGACTTGCCCTAGGGCACACAGCCAATACCCTGGTCCCCTGGCTCCCATTTCCCAAGAGTCAGTCATGGAAATTGTTTTCTCTTTGCTGTACACAAGTTTGTTTTTAGAGTGTCAGGGATCACTCCAAAAGGGGGGCAGATAGGACAGAGGACGGGAGTTCAGAAACACCAAGTCTTTTACTTCCAGAACTTTAATTTTATCTTTGTCCACAGGAGCTGGATTATTCCACTGATCCAGAATCCCTGCCTCCGCTTCGGAACCCAGACATCCTCGTGGGTGAGAATGACCTCACAGCCCTCAGCTATCTCCATGAGCCCGCGGTGCTCCACAATCTCAGAGTCCGCTTTGCAGAATCCAAACTCATTTACACCTACAGTGGTAAGGAGAGCGATTCTAAGAGAGCAGGAATGACCCAGAAATACTGCGCTTGCTGTCTAGGGTGTCCTGAGCACATTTTAGTTCATGTTTACGTTAGAAATGTTGACTTCTGCCAAAATGTGTACTCA
>NW_028016795.1:0-727 GCF_054177405.1 Leptonychotes weddellii
CATATGATATGACTAATAATAGTGATAAATGGTATATGCTCAAGAGCAGCTACTTCCTCTGCTCCAAGTAGACCTGACCCTTGTTGAGTGTGGGAGTATGGTCTTATTTCTTGATGTTTAGTAGATACTTTACAAATATTTGTTGAATGAGTTAAGAAAAACGGTCCTGTATACACATCCACTTTGAATTCCTTTAACGTACTACACAAAGTGATCGTGATGAATCAAAACAACTGTCATGTTTTCAGTTGTGCACACACCATCCTCTTAAGTCAGGCAGTAGTATGTGGGTGGGATTAACTTCTGGATTGGTGGAGAGTCAACCAATTGATGACCTTAGTGAACTCAGTCTCCCACAAAAATAAGGAAAATATGTGAAAACAACAAAAACAACCATTTCAGAACTCTGGAAATTAACCAAAGACATAAAACAAACTGGCAGGTATATATTTAAGAGAAAATACCGGTTTTAGGTAAAAAAGGAGGGTCCTTGATATTTTAACCTGAAGCTATTTCCATCCTCTCCCTTTTCTTAGCTTAGTGGCATGGTAGTTGCCAGCAACCATGCAACCAATGAGGATTGATATCTTTTGGAGCTCTGTTAAATGTTTTATCCCCAGAACACAGTAAATACATCCCCCCCCCCCAAATTTGTGGTTTCCTGGAAAACCTCTTTTTCCAGGGTGTTACGGCTATTTGATTTAACTTAGAGCTCAGTTTGATGGAA
>NW_028016796.1:0-727 GCF_054177405.1 Leptonychotes weddellii
AATTATTGAGGGAAAATGACCATGTTAGAGTCCCTACTATCATCAACTATCTTCACCTCAGTAGGGCCTTGTGGAAAGTGATATGCCTCCCATAATGGAAGATAGGAAAAGAGTTGGTTTATTTATGCAAGTACTCTAGTCACCTGCCTATGGGTCACTTTGGGGGTAGGGACAATGGCTTTTGGGAACCCACAGAAATGAAAGAAGTCTGTGCACATTCGTGCATTTCATCTGCACTCCAGAATGGTAATTTCTGCTCTGACATGGATGAACTGGGAACCTCAGGCAAGTTGGCACCCTCAGGTCTTTTCTTGTGTCTGAAAGCACAGTGATGCAATCTAGAGTGCGTGTATGTGTATATATACACACACTGGTACATCTGTAGTAGTACAGAAAGATAGTTGTATATGTAAAGTACATATAAAAAATGTAGTAGTGTACATTCAGTACATAGAGTGTCAAATAATCAGGAAGCCTCTTCTTTCACAGAGGTCCAGAGATAACATACCTTCAGTTTCCAGGTTGGGTAATTTGGCTGCTTTGCAATGACATCAAAGACTGATGATCTCTCAACTTTCTGCTCTGCTGCTTTTAATTTATTGGCTCCTGCCCTCGGCGTTGCAAAGTAGTTGCAGCAGCTCCAGACAGCACATTTGCACATAACATCCACAGGTGAAAAAAGAGAGGAAAGTGCTCTTAAAAGACCCCCAGATTTCCCCTCACATCC
>NW_028016797.1:0-727 GCF_054177405.1 Leptonychotes weddellii
GCACGGACACAGTTACCATGAGCCAAATGCCAACATGGGACTAAGGCAAGTAGATATTTGCAGCCCTGGGGCATCATCCTCATCTCTCTGTCTGTAATTGTGGTGGGTATTGGTGTTAGTGGGACTGAGCTTTTGCCTGGTAAGTTACTGTGAGTAGAGATGGAGGAACTAATTACATGATGGATCATGAGTAGGAATAGAATAATGAGAATAGGACCACTAGGATGTTCAGAACAAGAGAGCAGTGTGTGGAGAGTCACATACATCCTAGCCCAGTCAACATAAGAGCATCAGGAGCATACCTCTAGCCTCACAAATCAGCTTTATCGGCTCATTGCAACAAGAGAGACTGTACACCACAGTCAGACTAAGGAGCTTTGTACCAAACTAAGGAAAAGAGTCATTATAGTGTTGGGGGAGTGTGGAGTTTTGGTTAAAAGCAGCAGAGTTAAAAGTTTTGGTTAAATGCAGCAGAGTTAGAAGTTAAATGCAGCAGAGTATTAGTAAGCTTACAACAAAGCAGGATGAATACGAGGGTCAAGAGGAGCTCCAGAATGTGAAGTGGACTCAGTTTCCTTGGAGATAACAAAGTTACAATAGATGGGGAGTGCTGTTATAGTTGACCATTGAACAACGTGGAGGTTAGGGGCACTGACATCCCTCACAGTCAAAAATCTGTGTAATTTGTGTCTCCCCAAAAACTTAACTACTAATAGCCTACTGTTGA
>NW_028016798.1:0-727 GCF_054177405.1 Leptonychotes weddellii
TGGTCCCTGCCAACTGATGGGACAAAATACTTTTTCAGCACAGTTTTAGTTTGCATTTCTTTCACCATGAAAGAGGTCATTACCTGTTCTTATCCTTTGCCTATTTTCTATTAATTTATAGGAAATAAATTTGATTTTCAAAGCTGCTAGGATAGACCACAAAGTTGTAAAATAAGTTCAATCCAGGACCACTATGAAACCCTTCTAAAATAACAATATGAATAAAGCCTATAAGCTTATCAGGAAAGACCGAACAGAATATTTACAAGCAAAACCAAGAAAGCCAACTGAGCACAAGGTGCAACGCCTCCCCTGCTGCTTTTCCTTACCAAACCCTAGAAATAATGCAAAAAAATTTTGTTTAATTGTCAGTAATTCCACAACCATGCTCAGAAATTCACAGGAGACCAGAAGCTGTGACGAACCCCCATAAACTGGAAAACAGCTGGAGACGGACTGAGAAGGCAAACAACATTCCAAGGCAGGCACAAGAGCCGTCAATCAAGGGCAGCAAGAGTATAAAGAGCAGGGGCGCCTGGGTGGCTCAGTTGGTTAAGCGACTGCCTTCGGCTCAGGTCACGATCCTGGAGTCCCGGGATCGAGTCCCGCATCGGGCTCCCTGCTCAGCGGGGAGTCTGCTTCTCCCTCTGACCCTCCTCCCTCTCATGCTCTCTGTCTTTCATTCTCTCTCTCTCAAATAAATAAATAAAATCTTTAAAAAAAAAAA
>NW_028016799.1:0-727 GCF_054177405.1 Leptonychotes weddellii
AAACATGTGTTTACATTTTGTGTTCTTTTTTCTACTTTTTTATACATGATGTATTTACGGAGGTAGGTTTTACATGAGGACTCCATACAGACTTCCTCTGTGTGGCCTACTTTCTTCTGTGACCCCCAACCCTTCCATCCTTACTCTAGCTTGCTTTGTTCTCACGTAAAATTTTAAAACTTAATTGATCAAGAAATAATAACTGCTTTCAGAGGTCCTGTTACCATGTGCTCTACATGGCTCATTTTATCTAACTCTTATAATAAACTAATAAAGAAGATACTAACTCCGTTTCACAAATAAGAACACTGAGGTTCACAGAAGTTCAACCACATATTCAAAGTCCTCAGCCAATGAATGAGAAAGCTAGGATGTGATCACTGTGTTGTCATTTCAGAGAATATTCTTTGCAATATGCCACACAGCCTCTCAAAGACTTTAATTTCCATTTTAAAGGAAAATCTAGGGCACCTGGGTGGCTCAGTTGGTTAAGCGACTGCCTTCGGCTCAGGTCATGATCCTGGAGACCCGGGATCGAGTCCCACATCGGGCTCCCTGCTTAGCAGGGAGTCTGCTTCTCCCTCTGACCCTCCTCCCTCTCACGCTCTCTATCTCATTCTCTCTCTCAAATAAATAAATAAAATCTTAAAAAAAAAAAAAAGGAAAATCTACTTCTGTCATCTCCAGCTCTGTGTCTCACTCTCCTTTTTCTAAAAAAAAAAAAAAA
>NW_028016800.1:0-11335 GCF_054177405.1 Leptonychotes weddellii
GAATAAATTACCAAAAGTTACTGAGAATTGCATTTTGAAGCAATTTGCCAATATTTGAAGTGTATACATGCTTGTAGGTGTGTTAAAGATTGTATTGCACTAAGAATGTAGCCAGTGTTTAGTTGTTAGTAAACTTTTCTGATGCTAGAATTCATTACTATTGCTTTTTAAAGTAGAGATGATTGGATAAATATAATCAAAAGTTTCACGTCTCCACTCCAACTTGCCAATTGTTTTAGAAAGGATCATTAGATAAAACAAAGGCTCTACTTTTTGATGTCATACTTCATAGATATTATACCTTCTCAAGTCTTGTAAAAATTTTTTGCGAGAATATTGTTTCTAGCGAATTTCTAGTGTATACAGTGATCAACAGCTTTGCGTAAGTGAATTGATAGTTGCAAAAGAAGGATATTTAAGATGGGTGAGTAGCAAGACTGCATGTACTCTAAAGTTTCTGTAGTATCTGGCAATCTGTTAATTATAGAACAAAGATTCCTTTTACAGGATCCTTTTATAAACAGCAAGCGAAAATCTCTATCCCTAGTGCTTACAGCCCTCGCTGTGTTCTGCAGGAGACAGAGTTATGCCAGGGTAGTTTGAATGAATAGCTGTGCTGTTTTGCCTTCTTGTAGATCCGAGCCCAGTCTCATCTCTGTCTCCATGTTGCTCTGCAGCAAAGCCTGGGGCTGCCAGACAGCGTGGGTCATTTTTTCCATGGGCCACATTTTGGCATAAAATCCAGCTTTACTTTTATTAAACAGTTATCTTTGAATTCTCCTCAGTTGGCTAGGAGTATTTACTGAGTACTTACTAAAGGCCAAGAAATAATTTCCCTGAAAATTTAGAGGCCTGTTTTTCATTGGAGTGGCATTTAAGAAAAAGAAATTCTTAACTTTTTTGGATGAGGAAAAGAAGTAAGAGTTCAGTTTCTCTCATTAATCTGAAGGTAAATAGTTCTCCTTCATTTTACAAAATGATGTAGGAAAAAAATGATGTAGGAACTTTATTAGCTTAAACATCCTGGGGCTATAAACATCTTGTAATAATATACAGACAGGTTGCCAGGTTATAGGTTATTTAACCATCTTACCCTTCCCTGGAAGTATGTGTGTAATAAGATAAATTCATTATTCTCTTTCTGGTTAGCATGTGTACAAGAGATTATTTCCAAGATTGAAAGGCCACGTTTTGAACTTCATACTAACATGATTTATTGGCTCAAATTCCAAGATTCACGTATGTGTTTTCTCATATGTATTTCTCCTAATGCTGTTATGTAGCCATATTTTCCTTTTCATATTTCAAGAGATTTTTGAAAATGAAGTATGGATGTACAGTTGAAAATATGGAATAAAAAATGGAGCTTGTAAACAATTAGAGAAACGCTTTTTGGATAGAGTTATGGTTCTTTCCTTCCACTCACTTATCAGTCTACCTCTGTTTGTATAAGGTTAAAAAGACTGTTTATACGTATTAGGATGAAAGCTTTTGGCATGTTTTCATATGCTTTTAATTTCTGCAGTATACTGAGTGATTTAGAAGCATCCAACAATTTAAAAACCAGAGCTTTAATAAGGTGTATCCTGGAACTCACAGCTGTTGCACACCTTGGGGAGTCTTTAGGAGCTCATTTTTGCCTCTATCACTCAGCTTTATGTGTTCCGAAATGGAGGTGAATACAGTGAGGTCTTAGAAGGAGAATTGCCGGGATATTTATGGAGAATTCTAGATTCATTATACCTAAAGGGGAAATGACCCCGTGGTTCTTAGCTAATACATTCTTAATTTGTGGGATGCAGAAGTGGCTGTCCATTAATTTTAGGTTGCCCTACAACATCCAGGCTGCAAAGGTCCACATGTACCAGGGCCACTACAGTTTGTTTCTGCCAATAGCCCCTTTCAGGTGACACTCTTGTCCTCATATTGTCCTCACTGATGCCAGTGTGGCATTCTCAGTCGTGGATGTTCTGTGGCAAGTTCAGTGTGAGATGGACTTGTTAGACAGCTTGGTCTTCAAACAGTGCCCCTAATGGGATGGAGAATTTCTGAGACAATGAATGCTGGTAGTTCCCGGGCAAGGGAAATAGTAAATTCAAGTTTCTGGTAGACTTGAATACAGGTAGCCAATTCGATTCATGGGGGCTTTTTTCCCCCTATTTGCTTTGTATGTAGAGTTGTTTTGAAATATTGAGCATATTTGCTTTGACTTTTATCTCTTGCTTTCCTAATTTTGTATTTATCCTTTGAATAAAATGTAAACCCAATATTGAATTTACTTTTACTGCTGCTATGTAGAAACCTAGGAACTGTGGGAAATCCTTGTAAGATTTTTATCTCATGTCCTTGGTTATTAACTTGGACCCATGTATTGTTACTAAAGTTCAAAGTATTTCTTTGTTTGAAAGAAACGAATTAACTTTAAAACTTCTTAATATGTAGGGTTTTTGTGTTTTTTGTTGTTTGGGGGTTTTTTTCTTTAATGTTTAAGTGAAGTGGCCTCTGCAAGCAGAATTGACTTTACTGACACAACATTAGTAACTTAAGTGCTTTGAGTTATTTTCTCAGCAGAGACATATTTGTGTAAATTTGTTTGCGAATGCCTGGTTCCAGGAGTGAAGGGGACAGAATCTGGAGTTCCCCAGAACAGACAAAAGCTAGCTGACTTGTAGACACATTGGTCTCCTCAGCTTGGCCTTCCTGAAGGGTGACATTCCTATGTTAATTGTCCTCAGTTCCTTTGGGCTCAATATGCTGAAACTGAGAAAGGGCAGCTCTGAGAATGTTGACATCCTATCAGAAGATAAGGCTGATTTTTAAGTTATTTTTTATTTTATTTTATTTATTTATTTTTAAAGATTTTTAAGTAATCTCTACACCCCAGGTGGGGCTTGCACTCATGACCCTGAGATTAAGAGTCACATGCTCCACCAACTGAGCCAGCCAGGTGCCCCTTAAGTTATTTTTTAAATTAAAGAAATCTGTCATGGCTTGGCTTATGCCCAAATAGGATGCCTCAAAACTTGGATCATTATTTAAATGGACAACCCTTCACAAAACAGTTCTTGCTTTTCCCTTCTTACCTTGCGCTGCCCAGCGTCCTAGGTACTCTAGGTCCATAGATCACATGAGAAGGGCTTGTGGACAAATGGGCTCTGCTTAAATGACACATAATATTTCTCATTGCTTAAGCACAATGACTTTGCCATAGGAGTTGCTTAATAAAATGCTTGCTGACCGTAAGTTACACTCGCATTTTTATTATTTTTTCTTTCAGTGCCTTTACTTGCTGAGTTACGAGTTTGATCAGGAAATCATAAATCACTACCAACTGGCATTTCTAGTAAGAAAGGATTTAACGTGGGGAATTGGGCTTACACAGCCATTAGAAGAAGGCCTGGGGAAGGGCAGGGGAGGGAGGCCCCTGTGCCATCCGCCAGGGTAGGAATTGCAAGGAGCCACTACTGTTGGGGGTCTCGGCTGCTGCAGCACCAGGGTGGGCCACTGCCAGAAAGATGTGTGGAAGCTGTTGGCCAGTCTTACATTGGCTGCCTGAGGCCCATTAACCTGTCTGCAGTTTACCACCGGAGAATCCTTATTTCTACTTCTCTTTTCCAAATTCTGTACAAGTGGCTCTCGCTGGTGAAATCTAACTGGAACTCTGTGGCTAAGTTTCCAGTAGAAGGGAGAACTTATATATTGACCAGTGCAGTTCACCCTTTGGATTACCCAGCATCTCTACTCACCCTTGTATCCATACGTAAATTTCCAAAGAAGAGAAAGAATATCGTGGTTCTGCTTGACATGCTGCAACTATCCCTGTTGGAATAAAGACACACCCTCTTCGCAAGAAGAGAAGATACATTTCACAAATTTCTCCCTATGAGGTGTTCACTTTTCTCCCTTAGTCACAATCCCCCTTGATATAAAAGTCATATAGTCTGGGGCACCTGGGTGGCTCAGTCGGTTAAGCATCTGCCTTCGGCTCAGGTCATGATCCCAGGGTCCTGGGATCGAGCCCCGCATCGGGCTCCCTGTTCGGCGGAGAGCCTGCTTCTCCCTCTCTGCCCCTCCTCACTGCTCGTGCTCTCTCTCACAAATAAATAAAATCTTTTTTTAAAAAAAGGTCATATAGTCTTAAGTAGAATAATTAGAAGGGGGGAGGGGGCAAAGTTAATTACATAAATGTATATATATCAAGACAAGACAACATACAAAGCCCTCATTGTACAACTAGTCAAGAGTATATAGTTTATGTAAATCTATACAAGTACACACACAAATATGTACATTTTCTCTTCCATTACCCATTTTGTGTTCCCTTTGCCCTCAGCAAGCACCCAGGTCATTATGATTCTTGGCCAGAACTTTTTGCATCTCTCTCTTTTAGCTAGGTTGGGACCCTCCCTCCCTTCTCCATTCTTGTACCTAAATTGGGGGCCCATGTGTGTAGAAAGGTGGCAGCAGGAATTTATGGCAATATTGTAGAGATAGCGTGAGGAAATTCCCGAGATAGAAAAGTTAATGCTGGATAGAAAAGACAAAAGCAAACTCAAGGAAAAAAAATTCTCCAAAGCAAAAAGTAAGAAAGCATTACTTGGAGAAGTACCGAAGCCCATGGCAAACCCGGGAGGGGGGCGTCTGTTGATCTCCCGGCGGCTAGATCTTTTCAATGCTAATGGGCTGCACATGGGGGCCAGGAGACAAAGCCACAGTCTGAAGAAAGGAGGGCAAGTCAGCAAAATGGAAAACATTCTTGGCAAAAGAGTAACCCAGGAAGTATGTCAGAGAGGGTTATGACGAGGGGAAAAAGCCTTGGTTGTGGTGGGTGGGGGATGAGTCTCCCACGGGAATTCCTTACCACAGCTAGACCCCAGGCAGGTTTTGTGTCCATGTTGGCCCCACCTGTTTGTCCTAAAAAGCCTCAGTCTGAGAGATTATTCACAGTGACCCTGAGTTGATGGAGCCCTCAGGCACCTGGCAGAAGCAAACCTGAATGTTCTGGAGCAATGAACTTGCAGTTATAAGCCTCAAAGCCTTCCCATGAGTATTCCAAGAAACAAGCTCAAAATGCAAAATCACAAACATGCTATCCTAAGTGAGAAGAAAATGACAAATGACAGAATCAAATTTATAGACTATTGCTCTAAGTGGGAGAGAGATTTGACAAAGAAGAAGCTGTCCAGCATTTTGACCACAGAGGCAGATTCGGGAAGGGTACACAGCCACCAGAAGCTAAAGAGACAAAAAATGGATTTTTCCCTAGAGTCTCCAGGGGGAGTGTGGCCCTACCAACACCTTGATTTCAACTCTGTGATACCGATTTTGGACATTTGGCCTCCAAAACTGTAAGAGAATAAATCTGTTGTTTTAAATCACCAAATGTGTGGTAAATTACTACAGCAGCGCAGGGAAATGGATTGAGAGAACTTGCACATCTTCTGTTGTATTTATTCCTAGGTACTTGATAATTTTCTTATAAATGTTATTTTTTTAAAAACTGTACAAAACATTAAAAAATTTACATTTTCTAGCTCTTTTTTTGATGGTATAGAACATTCAATGAAATTCTGTATGTTGACTTTGGTTTGCTGCAACTTTGCTAAATTCGCTTATTTCTCAGTGGATATTTTCTATGTGCACCATTATGTTACCTGTGAATAATACCGGGTTTGTTTCTTCCCTACGAATACTTACACATTAAAAAAAATTTTTTTGTCTTACTCTGCTGCCCAGGACATCCAGTACAATTTGAATAGAAATGGTAATGGGAACTTCTTTGTACTTCTAATCTCAAAGGAAAACTTTCAACATTTTACCATTAGGTATTATATTTGCTGTAGATTTTTGTAGACACCCTTTATCAGGTTAAGGAAATTTTTTGTTGTTTTGTTTTTTGTTTTTCCCTATTCTTAGTTTGCTAAGTGTTTGTCTTTAGATCCTATATGGCTGCTTTATCAAAAGCTACTGACATCACATTATTTTCCTCCTTTAATCTGTTAATGAAACGGGTTTGTTGCCTTCCTAGGAGAAATTCAATCTGGCATTTTTAGGCTTTAAATTTCCCCTACAAATTGCTTTACGTTGTGATGTGTCATATTTGGGTTGCTCAGTGCAAGATATATTCTTATTTCCATTACGAGTTCTTTGACTCATAGGTTACTTAGACGTGTTTCTTAATTTTCAAACATACCATTCTGGTTACCATTTTGTTATTGGTATCTAACGTGGTCAGAGAACATGCCCTGAGTTATTTTAATCTCTCCGTACTTGCTTTTAGTATGGTATATGGTCAGTTTTTTCAGGTGTTGTGTGTGTGCTTGAATTTAGTGTATGTATTAATGCTGTTGCTGGAATGGTATTCAATAGGCCCATTAGGGTTGTTTGTCCGTTGTGTTGGTCAGATCTTCTATACCCTTGTCGGTTGTTTTGTTTGCTTGTTCATTCAGTTCCTGAGATAGGTGTGTTAACGTCTGCGATGGTGGAATTCTCCCATCTCTTCTCATGCAACTGCTTTGTAGATTTCTTCTCATATATTTGCTTTACATATTTTGATGTTATAATGAGATGTATGCACATTTAAAGCTATTGTTGATGAATTGAAAATTTTTCTTATGAAAGAACCCTCTTTGTCCTCTAGTTATAAACTTTTACTTTAAAATTCAGCTTGTCAGAGCACCTGGGTGGCTCAGTTAGTTAAGTGACCGACTCTTGGTTTGATCTCAGGGTCATGAGATGGAGCCCCACATCAAGCTCTACGCTTAGTAGGGAATCCACTTGGGGACACTCTCTCTCCCTCTCCCTCTGCCCCTCGCCTCCCCACTGCTCGCTAGCTCTCTCTCTAAAATAAATCTTTTAAAAAACGAAATAAAATTCAGCTTGTCACCTGGTAATATAGTCACAGCAACTTTGTTCTGGTTAATATTTGCATGATACATATTTTTCATCCTTTGATTTTCAGCCTTTTTGTACCCTTATGTTTTAGATTTAAACTCTTATAAACAGCATATTATTGGAGTTTTAAAAATCCAATTTGAAATGTTTGTCTTTTAAATGGATGATTTAGTTAATTTACATTTAAAAACATACCTTAGGTTCATATCTATCATTTTATTTTGTGCTTTTCTTTTTGACCTGCCAGTCCTGTTTGGTTTCTCTCCCCCTCTCTCTTCCTCTCTTTCTTGTCTCTTCTTGGATTAAATATTTTTTCATCATCCCATTTTTTCACTTCTGTTTGTTTGGATATTACAGTCTGTTTTTGTTCTTTTAGGGGTTACTGTAGAAATTACAATATTCATTTATTAGGAATCAAATTCTAAAGTTAATCTACATTGTCCTTCTTGCAGATTATGGAAGGACTTGAGGAAATTTTAACTTCATTTCCCTCCTCCTAATATATGTTAACATGTTATTTTTAACATATATTTTAATTATATTTTTTAATTTAACCTCATAAGACCTTATTATTTTATACAATGTTCATTTAGATTTATCCTCATTACAATGTCCAGCAGCTGTTTATCTCTTTATATTCATGGGCCAACCTGCTTAAGTCTATTGTTTGGACCATGGTATGGGAAGGAGCACAGTGTGCCCTGCAGATATGACTCTGAGTGAAATAATAAGAGCAAAAGTACCTTGCATATTGTGGTATTGTGGTTTATAATAAGAAATATATATTTGGTTTTTCATCCAGTTTCTGGCACAGAGCTCCTAAAATTCTTGGAATTTCCTAAGTGATAAGTGTCCTAAAAGTGTCGTTTGTTATGTTATTGAGGTGACTTTTGGAAAACCCCTCGGTCACCTAAGGATAGGGGCTGGTTACCAGGGGAAACAATCATGTGCTTAGGTGATTGAACTTTCAGTTCCATCCCTTGATTTCCAGGGAGGGGAGTGGGGCTGGAGGCTGAGCCAATTACCATGGCTAATGAATTAATCATGCCTTTGTGGTGAAGCCTCCATAAAAACACAAAAGGATAAAGTTTAGAAACCTTCAGGGTTGGCGCACCCAGGGAGGTGCAGGGAGGGTGGCGTGCCCAGAGAGGGCCAGGAGCTGCAGGCCCCTTCCTACATACTTGCCCTGTGTACAGTTCGCTTCATCTGGCTGTTGATTCATATCCTTTAATATCCTTTGTCATAAACCGGCTGTCTAGTGAGTATATAGGTTTCCTGAGTTCTGTGAGCTGCTCTAGCAAATTAATTAAACCCAACGAGGGGGTTGTGGGCACCTCTGATTTATAGCCAGTCTGGCCAGAAGCACAGGTGACAGCCTGGGAACGCAACTGTCACGTGAAGTGGGGTTAGTCTTGTGGGACTGAGCCCTTTCCCTGTGGAATCTGATGCTGTCTCTGGGTAGATAGCGTCAGAATTGAGTTAATTGTGGGGCGCCTGGGTGGCTCAGTCGGTCAAGCATCTGCCTGCGGCTCAGGTCATGATCCTGGGATCGAGCCCCACATTGGGCTCTCCACTCAGCAGGGAGTCTGCTCCTCCCTCTGACCCTCCCCTCTCTCGTGCTCTCTCTCTCTCAAATAAATAAAATCTTAAAAAAAAAAAAGAATTGAGTATTTGCTTGGTGGTGTGGGAAATCCCCCTGCCCCCCAAACACATTGGAATTTGTATCAAATCATTAATATAGGTCAAATATTTACAACACTTTGAAGAAAGTAATGATGCAAAAGGCCTGATTTATGCAGAAGGTTATTCAGCTTCTCTTCCTGCTCCTCAGTTGGTGCTAGAACTAAGCAGAGGCATCATTTTCTTGGTGTGATGCCTGGATTGAACACACAAGGGTAGGCCAATTTGCCGTTCTCTAAAAGTCATTTTTGGCTCCCACCTACCCTGGGTTGAGTTGGAAATGTGTGAATTGAAGCCTGAGTTGAGAATGAACTGGGGCCTTGAAGCTCTTAAACACTTATTACTTGAAAGAATGTGTATGAAAGGACTTTTAATCCTGTAATATGTGTAACATATGTAATACATACAGCATATGGAAGGTGGAATTTACCAGAAATGTGAATGGGAAGTAGGTAATCGAGAGAGAAGGTACTGCATATTCTAAATTAAGAACTTTATTTTTTTTTTTTAAAGATATTATTTATTTGACAGAGACAGCGAGAGAGGGAACACAAGCAGGGGGAGTCGGGGAGGGAGAAGCAGGCTCCCCGTTGAGCAAGGAGCCCGATGCAGGGCTCGAAGGCAGACGCTTAATGAGTGAGCCACCCAGGCGCCCCTAAATTAAGAACTTTAAGAAGTAAGCAAAAACTATAGCAAGCCAAGTTAAAAAAAAAATCCAAAAATTTGACCAAACTTGGTTAATAACTTTAACTCGATTTATTGCAACATCACTGTATGTCTGCAGGTCTGGTTTCCCTGGTATCTTGAGAACATTTTGGGTCAAAGTCATACTTGATGCTCAGCCATAAGTCTCAGGCTTGAAAATAATTAAGTTCTTGATTCCAGTTAATTTTATGTCTTTCTCTTATTATGCTCCTGTCCTTTTGGAAATTGGAATGTAGGATGCAATGTGGCAAATGTTAAGAAGTGGGAAAAGCTGCTGGAAAATGATCTGATGTCAGTTTACTTTTGTCTTTGGAGCCGAGCAATCCTTTCCCCAGTGCTTGAGCCAGGCGGCAGACAGGAGGGTGGCTGTCCCTGCTACATTCACTAATGGTCGCTCTTGGATGGATGAGGGGTCCCCACTTGGGTATAAGTGGGTCAGACATGTTTGGACATGCCTGAACGGGGGGGCTGGGCCCCCCAGAAGCCTACTTGGGTGGAGGCCTGTGTAGCCTCATGTGGATTAGACAGGATGACTTTGAGCTTAGCTGCTGGAGAAGAGCCAGGTGCCCCCACCTGGACCAGCCCTTGGATATGTGCTTGGGTTCTTTGGATAGCAGGGGCATCTTCTGCTAAAAGTGTCAAGAAGACAGTGGGTACAGCAGTCTGGTTTCAGGCACATTCACTGAGCAGAACACAAGGGAAAATAAGGGGTTCTCCACAGCTTCACCACACACCTCCAAATGGCCTGGCTGCCAGGCAGGGTGTAGAGGTGACAAGCGAGCCCTGCAGAGACAGGCTACACTGCGTCTAGCGGTGGATCTGTTCAGGGGCACACGACACTCAGCAGCACTTCCTTGGAGGCCAGAGTCCCCCGGGAGCAGGTGGGAGATAAACCCAGGGCCAGTGTGGGTTATTTCATTGGCCCTGCAGGCCTGTGGGGCCCAAGGAAACTTGGGTTGCATAAAAAAGGAAAAGCGTAATGTAGTTGGCAAACAAAATGTGTCTTTGTGTGTGAGACTGTGTGTGAGAAATGAGCTTTCATTTAGAAGCTTTGGCAGTGGTTTCAACCGGTTCCCCAGCACTTTTGAAATGATATTTTCTGAGCCTGGAAACCAAGCAGGCAGATCATGGAATTTTGGCTGGGGATGTTTTTTAAAAAATGTAGGCTAGCAGCGAAAAAGGAGGCGGGAATTTGGCTGGGAGGCCTTTCTGGGCTGCAGAGCAAACCGAGCAGGGTTACCATGGTGGTGCTTCTACTGTTTATATAAACAAAGGTTTTTCCTGACAAACATACTTCATATTTAATAATCCTCAATCCACAGGGGCCTCTGCTCTTTGTGTGTAGCTAGTTCATGCCATTTGGACTTGGGTAGGATTTCATTATTGTGTGTGGGTTTTTTTGAGGCACCCGATACACTTCACAATTAAGTGGGAAGTACTGAGATCTGAAGTGCAAGGGCAAGAGGTGTTTAGTGATTGGAAGAGAGATTGACCTGCCGTGATCTGAAGTCTACTGGACCAGCCTCCACTGAGCATTCGGAAGCACAGACCTGTACTCCCACTACCTAAATTCTTCATCTCTCTTAAGAGACTGGTGCCTGCCCCCCCACCCCCCACCCATTCACACTTCATATTGCCATTGCCTGAGATGTCACTCTCTTGTTAGCCCATATCCAATCCTTTGTGAAGTCTTAACAAGCTCTTGTATTGTAAGAGGACTCATTTGGTTATGAGTAAAGAAAAATCCTACTCTCTTGCACTGAAGCACAAAAGCAGATTTACTGGATAGTGTCACTGGAAAGGCAGGGTGGATCTGGCAAACCTCAGGAACTGCTGGATCCAGCTTACATGCTCATTCCTCTAGAGGGTCCCAGATTCTGGCACATCAGACACTATTTGCTCCCCACAGTCTCCAGGAAGACTCAGTCCTTCTAGAAACTTAAGGCATGAGATAAGGAACTTTTTTTTTTTTTTAAAGATTTTATTTATTTATTTGACAGAGAAAGACACAGCGAGAGAGGGAACACAAGCAGGGGGAGTGGGAGAGGGAGAAGCA
>NW_028016801.1:0-727 GCF_054177405.1 Leptonychotes weddellii
CTTTTTATTTTGGAATCCTTTCATATTTATTGACGTTTAAAAGATAATACAAGGTTGTCCGGATGGCTCAGCCAGTTAAGCAGCTGACTCTTGATTTCAGCTGGTGTCATGATCTCGGGGTTGTGAGATCAAGCCCCCCAAGAAGCCCTGCATGGGGCTCTGCACTGAGGGTGGAGCCTGCTTTTGATTCTCTCTCCCTCTTTTTTGCCCCTCCCCCTCACTCATGCTCTCTCTCAAAATAAAATAAATCAAAAATTTAAAAAAAGATAATACATAAAGTTATGGTATACCAGTCACCCAATTTCCCCCATTGTTAACATCTTACATGGTACGTTCGGTAAAACTAATAAACCGACATTAGTGTATTATTAGTAACAGATCTCCATTATTTGGACTTCATCAATTTTCTCTGAATGTCCTTTCTTTGTTCCAGGATCCAATTCAGGGTACACATTACATTTAGTTGTGATCTCTCTCCTTTGAGTCTGTGACACTTTCTAAGTCTTTCCTTGTCTTTCATGACTTCGACAGTTTTGAGAGGTATTGAGCATGGTTTCTTGCAGAATGGCCCCCAATCTGGTTTTGATATGTTTTCCTCATGATTAGACTGTGATTATGGGTTTTAGGGAAAGATACCGCAGAGGTGAAGTACCCTCCTTGTCATATCATATCAGGAGACATGATATCCACATGACACCACTCATGATGTTAACCTTCATCACTTGGT
>NW_028016802.1:0-727 GCF_054177405.1 Leptonychotes weddellii
TTTATTTCATTGTTTTGTTCTTTACCACAATTTGCAACTAGTTGAGAGAAAACCAAAGGAACTTTGGAAAGGCAAATAATAAGTATAACTTAAGGTTTATTCAATAGCTGAAATTTCACTCTGTTCTGAATCTATACAGATAAAATGTATATTTTACAACCCATCAAGAAATCTGTAAGTCTATCACTATAAAGATTTTTAAGAATGTTAATTTGAGTTATTCATCCTGTGGCTTCACTTCATTGATTTTAAAATCTTACTTCAGTGTCTGTCAGCTTTTTCATATCTCTGTAGATTTATTGCCATTTTCTCCTTTTGTCAGTGGAAGACCATTCCCAGGCCATTATCCCCCTGCCCTAATCACCTGTGTCAGGTCCCAGACAACTAGGGACAGCCCCTATCCCCAAAGCCACTGACATTATCCAGTCCTACCCAGTCCTAAGTTTGCTCATCCTGCCTTGCCATCTCTTCCAATGGAATCCATAATAAAGGCTCTTGCCTACATTGTATCCCACTCCCTCTGCCTCCTAAGCAGCGCTGGTGCTTCCCCATGTGGCTCTCTGTGGCATGGCGTGCCCTCTCTTAGGAATTGTTGGGAAAAAACTATCTTTTCCATGGCAAACATCTCCTGATCTGTTGGCCTCACCATATCTAAAATAGTAGTAAAACCTACATTTTAAAACCCCTGGATCTTTGTGCACCCATGTGGGGAAGAGAAAAAAAAAAA
>NW_028016803.1:0-727 GCF_054177405.1 Leptonychotes weddellii
TTGGCCCCTAGAATACAATTTCCCACTAAAAAAACCAGCCATTTCTCAAGGAGCAAAAATTAGCCTGGAACATTTTTTTATACTAAAACACAAAGAAGCAATGAAAAACAACTCGAATTGTGTTAAAAGGACTCAGGAGACAACTTGAAAAGTTTCCACTGGCCAAAAGGGGACAATCTGAGCATAATTAAAAGTAATAACTAGAATAGATGAACTGAAACATATTTAATATTCGATATGTTTCAACTCATGAACCAAAAAAACCCTCATTGTTCTCGTTGGAGGTTGATAGATAACAAATCATTGCTTTGAAAGCTGGAAAATAAAGAGAAAGAATCAGGCATTTATTCTGCCCTTTCCCATACAACTGTACCACAAAGTAAACCAAAAAGTTGATGAGAAAATGTTTCTCTTTAGAGAGTGTTTAAGCTAATAAAGAAAGAAAGAACACTGTAATTAAGTATCAGCATTTGCAACTCAGTTGAGATCATGAATCTAGGCAAGGACATCATAAAAAGAAAGATGATCATAAGTTACAAGGGAAGGACACATCTCTTGTGGCATAAACTTGCACAAAAAATCTGGTATTTGATCATATCTTTGGATCAAACTACCAGTTTACAAGAAAGACAAGAGACAAATAAATACCCTAAACCCTAATATAACAGGCTAGATCTGCAAAATCCAAACTATGGGAAACCCTTCAGGAAAAATGACCTAGTTCTTT
>NW_028016804.1:0-727 GCF_054177405.1 Leptonychotes weddellii
CCTGGTTGGCGGAGAGCCTGCTTCTCCTTCTCCCTCTGTCTGCCGCTCTGCCTACTTGTGCTCTCTCTCTATCTGTTAAATAAATAAATAAAAATCTTTAAAAAAAAAAAACAGAAAGAAAGAAAGATGTTAAGAAAATGGAAAGTGATCTTTTTTGGTCAAGCAGAGTCCCAGAAACAGGAGAGTCTTGGAAATACAAACTGCCTGCTTGAGAGAGGGCAGCTCATTCTATTCTGCACACTCCTGGGCTGAAGGTCAGGCTGGAAGGAAGAGGAATGGTGAGGTCTGGGGAGCTTTGCTTTTGGAAACAGAGACTGGAAGACTCTGTTTAGACCCTTTAGACTATGACCTTTTGAATTCTATAAACTATGTGTTGTTTACTTACAGTGAACTAATGTTTCCCATGCCATGGGAATAGCTATAAAACCCTTCCTAGGAAAAATGATTCAGTTTCCTTTGACTTAATTTTGGCTTTGGTGACAACCCTGGAATGAGGAGGGGAACCCTGGCTTCATCCCTGGAGTTTGCAGCAAAGATAAGAGATTCCAGCCTCCGAGTAAGTCCAGGAAAGAAAGAGCCTTGGGGGCTGGGTCATGGAAAGATCTGTGAGACTTCATTTTATTCCTTTCCTATTTTATTCCCAACCTAGATATTAATTTTCTTTTTCAGGTGTGTTAGTTTTTCCCTCCCCATTTGGGCTCCAGGCTCTTTTTTTTTTTTTTTTTTT
>NW_028016805.1:0-727 GCF_054177405.1 Leptonychotes weddellii
ACAACAAGTGCAGTCCTTAATCCCCATCACCTATTTCACCCATCCCCCACCCACCTCCCCTCTGCTGACCATCAGTTCTCTGTAGTTAAGAGTCTCTTTCTTGGTTTCTCTCTCTCTCTTTTTCCTTTGCTCATTTGTTTTCTTTCTTATATTCCATATATGAGTGAAATCATATGGCATTTGTCTTTCTCTGACTGACCTATTTTGCTCAGAATATACTCTCTAGCTCCATCTATGTCATTGCAATTGGCAAGATTTGCTCTAGAAACTTTAATGTTCTTCTCTGTATCCCAGTTTTCTGAAAATTTACAGTGATATGCTTTGAGATAAGTGTCTTTCATCCTTTTATAGTGGTTGTTTAAAGCAGACTTTCCAACTGGAGCCTCATGTCCTTTAGTTCCTGGAAATTTTCCTAATTATTTTTTGGTAATTTATTCCCTTCTATTTTTCTCTGAACACATTTTTTTAAAGCCTCTATTGTTTGAATGTTGGCTTTCTAGAACAAATCCTTCCATTTTGTTTACTTTTCTTTCCTACTTTCCATTTCTCTATCATTTTGTCTTACTAGCTAGAGGATTTTTTTCAATTTTGTCTTTCAGTGCTTCTATTGTGCTTTCCATTTTGATCTCATATTTTTAGTTTCCAAGATTTATTTTTTGTTGCTTGAATGTAATTGTTTTTTAATCACACTCTATTGTTGATTTATTAAAACAGTATCTACCCATAT
>NW_028016806.1:0-727 GCF_054177405.1 Leptonychotes weddellii
GTTTGCTAGGGCAGCAATAATAAAGTACCACAGACGGGGGAGGGGGATTCTTAAACAACAGAAATTTATTTTCTTACACTTCTAGAGGCTAGATGTCCAAGATCAAAGTCTCAGCAGGGTTGATTTCTTCAGAGGTGTCTCTCCCTTGACTGGTAAATGGCCCCCTTCTCCCTGTGTCTTTACATGCTCTGTCCTCTGTCTGTGTCCTAATATTATCTTTTATAAGGACATCAGTCATTGGATTAGGACCCACCCTAATGACCTCATTTTACCTTAATTACGTCTTTGAAAACCCTATCTCTAAATAACAGTCTCATTTGGAGGTACTGGAGGTTAGGGCTTCAAGATACGAATTTGGGGCGAACACAATCCGAGCCCATAACCACTGTTACAGTCTGCTACCAGGCACAGGTATGTGGGGGGATGGGGGGTAGTGTTCCACGAGAAAGAACTGCATGTGCACACACCCTGAATCAGTAAGGGCCTAGTGCATTCAGAGAGCGAAAGCCTGCGTAGCTGGCATTTACTGAATGTGCAGGAGGGTAGGCCAAGTGAAAAGTGGAGAGGTAAGCAGGAACTGAGGGATGTGGGATGTTGTCGGCCAAGTTGAGATTTGAGGATTTTAGCTTAAGTGCACAAAGAAGCTCCTGGAGGGATTAAAACAGCGGGGTTGGGCATAATCCAACTTAGATTCTAAAAGACAGCTCTGCCGTGTCTGTCTGGAGAA
>NW_028016807.1:0-727 GCF_054177405.1 Leptonychotes weddellii
TGTGTTATTTTGTCTCTAAGTATTTGTTTCCAGGTATCATTCTGTTATCAGTTTCTAGTTTAATTCTAATGTGGTCTAAGAACAGAAATGGATGTCTCTTAAATTTAAGGTGTGTCTTATGGCCCAGAATGTGGTCTATCTTGGTAAATGTCCTATGTGATCTTGAGAAGTATGTGTACTCTGCTTTTGTGCATGAAGTAGTCCCTAGTTGTCCATTATATCCAGTTTGTATTGTTGAATTCATTTACGTCTTTAATGATTTTCCATCTGTTGGATCTGTCCATTTTTGAGAGAGAGGAATTGAAGTGTCCAATGATAATAGTGGATTTATCTGTTTCTCTTTGCAGTTCTATCAGTTTTTGCCTCATGTGTTTTGACACTGTTAGGTATATTAAAGATCATTGTGTCTTCTTGATGCATTGACCCCTTTATCATTATATAATAACACTCTATCCCTAATAACTTTCCTTCCTCTGAAGTCTGCTCTGTCTGAAATTAATATATCTATTCCTGCTTTCTTTTGATTAGTGTTATCATGGTATATCTTTATCCATCTATTTACGTTTAGTCCATATGTGTCTTTATATTTAAAGTGAGTTTCTTGTAGACTACATATAGTCGGGTCTTGTTTTTATTTATTTATTTTTATTTATTTATTTTTATTCTTATGTTAATCCCCATACATTACATCATTAGTTTTAGATGAAGTGTTCCATGATTCATTGTT
>NW_028016808.1:0-727 GCF_054177405.1 Leptonychotes weddellii
CCAGGCAGTGGACAGTCACACCCAATTGGAGCTTTACCTGGTAAACGTGCAGTGGAGATGCCCAAACCCCACCAGCTAAACACCGGCCATGATGTAACGTGCAGCAAAACTGTTCTCCAGCTCAGGGGTAGTTGTGGGCCAAATCCAGCCCACCTGTCTGTTTGTAGCCTGCAAACTAAGGGTGGTTTTGGCGTTTTTTTATTGGTTGAAAAGATCAAAAGAAGGTTATTTTGTGACAGGGGAAAATTATACAAAATGCAAATGTCAGGGCCCATGAAGTTTGTGGAAACAGCCCCACCCATCCGTTTCTGTACGGTCTATGGCTGGTTTTGTGCTACCACACCAGAGGTGAGTGGTTGCAACAGAGACCACGGACCCTGCAAAGCCTAAAATCTCTACCACGCACCCCTTTACAGAAAAAGTTTGCCAGCCTCCATTCTAGTAGATTGAGCTATGGCAAGGATGAATATTAACAGGTGATGGTGTAGGACCGAAAGAATGTGCTCCTCCCAAACAGGGGATGAGTACAGGGGATGACATAGGAATAAGACCAACAGAAAAGGATGATGCTTACCAGGTGCCAGAAAACACCCATTCAAAAGAAAAAAAAAAAGGCACTAATCAAAATAATGCAAGTGTCTGAGGTCAGTTATCCTACCAGATAACTCTCCCTATTAAAATGGTTCATCTGGGATCTGGTTTGTCTCTCAGTCTCTCTTTTTTTTTT
>NW_028016809.1:0-727 GCF_054177405.1 Leptonychotes weddellii
GTGGCAAAGGAGAACTCTAGTAAGGGATAAAATATCATATTTTCAGTGAGAAAATTATTTATAGCATTATAATTCCAGATTAGATATTTCTTGAATGTCAAGTTTTTCTTACTCTTGTAGAAAGATTGTTTATTCCTATGGCTGAGAATAATGTCTGGTTGTTATTTAAACTACCACACACACACACACACACACACACACACACTGTATTTCCTGTGTTTTAAATATGATAAAACTATTTTAGATAATAACCAAATATATCCAGACAGCTACCTGGATGTATAATCTTCTTTTAAAAATCTCAATTTAGCCCTTTTGATACACTTGTTTTACCACAATTCATTCTAAGGAATGAAGGTTTAGTTTTCCTTCCAATAGACATTAAAGGCAGTGTTTCACCTAAATTCTTCAAGAATTATCTAGGTCACATTCACAGTTTTTAACTGGCATGGTAAAAACCTTTCTTCTTTTCCCAGATGACAGAGGCTATGTAAGTGTGTAGGAAGATGGATAGGGAATCATGGCTTCTCAGTCTTATTCTCACATTTTCCTCAGTCCCAGGAGTAATTTTTCAGCTTTTCAGATTCACAAACTTAATTTCACTGGTTTACAATGTAAGAGGCTGTAGCCTTGGTGAATTGATTCATGCTCTTCTAAAACACAAGAGACTGCTACAGAAGCCACAATACCAAGACATTAATTTATATTTTTAAAAGTTCCTAATGGA
>NW_028016810.1:0-727 GCF_054177405.1 Leptonychotes weddellii
TCTCCGTATCTGTCTTAGTCTGGGAAAACATGATTTCTTGGAGTTTGTTAATTCATACAGATATTTGGAATCTTTCCCCATGTGTCCTTAATAGAGATGTACACAAATGACAAGTTAGTAAAGGGCAGAAATATTCTCCATTCCTTAAGTGCTTGAGGGAAAGGAACTAATTGAAAGAGGTGAATTTGGGTAAAAACAGGAAATGTAAGGGGGTTATGGTAAAGTAACAGCCACCAATGATGTCTAATTTCCATTCCCTGGAAACTCTGAATATATTTGCCTTACGTGGAAAATGGGACTTTGAAGGTGCGATTAAGGGCTTTGAGATAGGGAGATTATAGTGGGTCCAAGGAAATCACAAACATCTTTATAAGTAAAACAGATGGGGCATCAGAGAAGAAAACATGAGGGGAAAAGAGGCCAGAGGGATGCAATTGCTGGCCTTGAAGATGGAAGGGAAGCATGAGCTGAGAATGCGGGAAGCTTTTAGAAGCCGAAAAGGCAATGAAATGTATTCTCTTCTGGAACCTCCACAAAGGAATGCAGCCCTGACAACATGGTGACTTTAGCCCCATGAGACCTGTTTCCATTTCTGACATCCAGAACTGTCAGATAATACAATTTTTATTGTTTTAAGTTCCTCAATTTGTGGTAATTTCTGAGAGCAGCAATAAGAAACTAATCTGGGCAAGTTCCTTTTTCACTAGGGCTTTTTTCTTTCTTCTCT
>NW_028016811.1:0-11333 GCF_054177405.1 Leptonychotes weddellii
CCTTTATCTGATATGTCATTTGCAAATATCTTCTCCCATTCTGTCGGTTGTCTTTTGGTTTTGTTGACTGTTTCCTTTGCTTTGCAAAAGCTTTTTATCTTGATGAAGTCCCAATAGTTCATTTTTGCCCTTGCTTCCCTTGCCCTTGACGATGTTTCTAAATAAATCAGATTGTATGGCCAATTGACAAGACGGATATTAGCAAGATGATTCAGCATATTATTTAACATGCTCTGTCTCCCCACCAGCATCATTTACCATTTTTATTGTCATGTTCATTAAAATAAAATGGAGCTCTGATAATGATGGCTGAGTATGCAAAGGAGTGGGGCTGCAGTATTGGAGAGAGATGGAATTATTTAAAAGCTAGGAGGAAACATTTTAAAAATGCTGTAACATTAAGTGAATACTTTTAGTATTTAATTACAAATAAAGAATCATAAAAATGATGATTTTTAAAGTTTTAAAGTTATTTGGTAATATTTAACATTAAAAATATATTAAGTAACTTTAAGAAGTGCTAAGAAAAGGGCCTTATAAAACTACCCCAACTGGGGTAGTGTATTAATCATGTTTTGTTGTTTTCTGGATTTGATGTTGCTTTGACAATTGGGGGGGCCTTGTTGGCTAGGTCAACCTGTCCCCTTTAGGGATAGCTAGTTCCTAAAGATAGCAAACAACTCCCCTGTAAGCATGACTTGCACATACAAACTAACAAAGCCAAAGCCCATAGCCCAACCACAAACTTTATCTAATTCTTGCACACCAAGCCAATGTTTCCCAGCCTAAGTCATCTCAGAACCAAGTACTGGACCACTCATAACCCAGAGCCCACTGGAATTATTCAAACTATTTAATCCAAAGCTTGCTCAAACTTGCCTACCCTGCCTTGGCCATTCCTTCCCGTGGAAACCACAATAATGGCTCTGGGCCATACTTTTCCCTTGCCCTTCTGCCCCCTGATCATCCAGTGCTTCCCCATGTGGCTCTGCATGGCATGGCAGGCGCCCTTTTCATATTAGCTCCTGTAATAAAATTTTCAATGGCATTGAACTCATTGTGTCATCATTCAATCATCTCTATAAATTAAATCTCATATCCAATCCAAACAGGCAGTAATGCAATGATAAATTATAGAAGAAATGTAATTTATTGTTGAGTTCTCTTCACTCTGGTAATAACTCTAATAATACAGTTCTGATACAAAATGTGTCATTTGCTAACGCACATCTATTCCTTGGTCTCTGAGCTGTTCTTTTTTCTTTCCACCGAGCTGTTATTTGTTGTTCCTATCCTTCTTCTCCCACTTACCTATCAATCTACATTACCTCCACATGCTTGTCATTCTTTGTATGCCATTTTTCTTACATAATTCCTTCATACTTAATAATTTATTAAAATCCATATAGTTCTTCACCTATGCGAATTCACCTATGTGAAGTCTATAGCCTTATAATTGTATTGAGCTTATTTTGCGTACGATGAGAAATCAAAGTCGAGAGTGTATGTTAATTCTCCAGTAAGTTAAAAGAAATTATATTGCAAGAAGATAGTAATTTCATTCAATTGGGCAACTGTCTGCCTTATTCTTATTGAACTAGTCACAGATAGGACAGTCATGTAAGATTAAGAACTCTCATATTCAGGACATAGTTTATAAATCAGAGCTTTAACCCTGTGGATATTGTAAACCAAATATCCTGTGTATCTTCTATCCACTCAACAGAACTTGGGAGGAATAAATGACAAGTCCTGATAAATATTTTAAAAACCAAAATATGTGATTTTTTTAAATTTCTCAGTATATATAAATAAAACCAGACTATCTAGCTTAGAGAAAGAAACGGAGCTAGCTTGGAAAAGTGGTTATCAATAAAATGCCACAAAGCTAATTTGATTCTCAACACTCTGTTAATTGACAGTATATCAAAAGAGCTTTAGAATTAATAATGATAATAAGTATAAAGAATTCCAGAAGTCTTTCTGAGCTAAGTGATTATATTATTTTCTTGAAAAAATAATATTAGGGAAGTATTTATAATTAATTGAGTGTTCTAGCCTAAACATTTTATTATTTATTCATGTATATTTTCTAAACTATCTTTACATCCCTCTCTGCCATCCTCTGCATATCATATTGAAAAATAAATACGTCTTCTCTTTCTAATACATTGTCAGCATGATGAGGATCAATTATTCAGTTCTATAAATATAAAAAAGATATTCATATGATAGGAAAAATGGTGTGAATGCTACTCTTATCACAGGTTTTCTCTCATCCCTGGAAAATCATTTTCTGCTTTATTATAAATATCCATTTGTTAAGCTTTTTGACATGTATTTTTAGGCATCTATGTGATAGCTAAGCCTGCAAGAGAATTCACTGGTTTATGGAATTCAAAGAAGGTTTTAAGGACTAATCCATAGGAAGAGAATAATGTAGTCAAGCCTCATGAATAACTCGAGTCAGTAATTCACACCCAAAAGTTATATCTGGCCTCCTCTACTCTTTGCATATTGGATTTATTATTTCTTACTAAACAATGACAGGATGCATAGACACAGACAACTCTATAATTTTCTATCTTCTGATTTTAGTTAAGAGAATCAAGACCAGCATTCTTTCATCCCCAGTCTCACAATTCTAGAAACGGGAACATATTAATGTTGTCTGACTAAGCCACTTGCTAGGATATAGTCAATGTGATCGGTGGACAGCATCCTATAAAAACACTGCAGTTTCTGTTGAGGGGAAAGAGAACTTAAGCATATCTGAGGGGAGAAAGTTTTTTTAGGGGAGAAAAATGGTGCTGAGGATATAATCAATTGATGGAAAAAGCTACTTTTTAATCAATTAGCAAAAGGATTTTAACTCTTCACCAGCTTGCAAACACCTCTTATCTTGTATATCACTCTGGGAATTTGGATGAGCTTTTATTGCATCCAAGTAATGCCCAAATCCTCTGTTAAACTCCTCACCATCCATTTGATCTTCAAAATTAACAGGTTAAAAAAAATTCACAAGATGAAGCGTGCATTTGTTTTATATACACTTTATTTAACCATTCAAAGAATTTAAAAGGAGGGTCACCTCTTTAATTTTCTCGTTACCATTTCTGATTCAAACTAGCCCATGGCTCAAGAAATGGACGACATTGATAAAAAGCAGAGAGAAAGTGTTTGGCTTTTGCATTCCTAGGAAGTAAAGATTCTGGTGATTTAAGGGGCTTTTGGGCATATTTTGACTCTAAAGGAGTTGAATCTTGCAAATCAAATTTAGCACTGCTCCCTGCCCAGTGCAACACCACCTCTTTCTAACTTTTTATCCTTAGTTGGATCAGTGGTCAGTACCACTAGGCAAAACTCTCTGGGGGAAGTTGGTTAGAGCTCCTGCCTTTTAGTTTTCGTTGGTGGCTTGCATGCCATAGGAACTTGAAGCAGTGACCAAGACATTCAAGCATATGTGCCAAGAAAGGCTAGTAGGCTGGACCCTAAGAGGAGGCCCCAGCTTTAGGCTACCAATTTGACTGCTGGAAACAGAACAGAGAACAAGGTCTGCTGAGGCCTGTATCTGATTACTGCATGAAGGCAGAAAATGAGGGGAAGAGAAAAAAATACTTGCAAATACTGGGTTTCAGTTTTGCATTCTTACCAATAGGATTAGCAGTTCCTTTTCTTTTAAGAGGTGAGAGCTAGGAAGAGGATGGAAGAAACAGGCATAGCCCTTAATGGACCAAATCAAACCTTTTTTTTTTTTTTAAGTTTTATATATTTATTTGACAGAGTGAGACACAGCAAGAGAGGGAACACAAGCGGGGGGAGTGGGAGAGGGAGAAGCAGGCTTCCCGCCGAGCAGAGAGACCCACGCGGGACTCGATCCCAGGATTCCGTTATCATGGGATCATGAACCAAGCCAAAGGCAGACACCCAACGACTGAGCTACCCAGGCGCCCCGGACCAAATCAAACCTTAACTCCGCCTTGAGATGGCTTTCTCCATCATCCATCCCCAGCCGCCCTTATTCGCTGTACTGTGCCTCATTATTACAACATGTTCCCATTGTCTGTTTTCATCAGTGCTCCTGATCCTTTTCCCTCCACCAGCTTGAAAGCCCGAGAGCGAGGAGACTTCTGTTTACAAGTCCAAACTAGGGTTTTCAATTCCGCACAGGCTTGCCACAGGCATACCCTCAGAGACTGAAGAAAGTGAAAGCCAGGTGGGCATTTATTCTGAACATATTTATCAGAGATGAGAAAATACCTATCATGAATACTTACCTATCTTTGAATGCCTTATTATAAGCTCTTTTCACTTTCATTCCTCAGAATCAGGTAGACTGACAGAAATAAGAGACAGCGATTTTACAGAAAATGTCAGAGGAACACACTGGGAAAGTTAGACAAAGCTGTTAACTAAGCACTTTGCCTGTTTTTACTTGGTTCGCGGCGATATTAACTAGAGAGATTCTTGAGATGAATCTGTTTTATTGCAAGCTTGATTACCTACACATCCCTAAATTATTCCATCCTACAAATGACAGCTTATACTTAATGAAAGAGGCCACTTATTTAACTGCTGAGTATTTTTGAGAAATCCTTTTAACCTACTTCCCTGTGAAAATGAAAATAAGGAAAAATGTACTTTCACAAATCTTCAATGGCATGCATTTGCGCTTTTAACAGAAGAAAGGGTGGGATGAATATGGCACGCCTTTCCTCCCACACATCCTTATTAGGCCTAGAAATTAAGGCATAGAGTAATTATAAAAAGTATTTTCTCATGGATACAAATGCTACCCCAGAGACCACAGAGAAGACTGAGAGGGTGGCATGGCGACCAGACACGTCAAGCCATGTGATCTCAGCGCCTGCGCTGGTTTCCCAGTAGCACTGTATACATCCCTGACTATCACTGAAGAGCTTATGTTGTTGGTACTTACCCAGGAGACCCAGAAGTTATTCTTCAAGAGTGATACAAGCATATTTTTTTAGGGCAATATAGTAGGTTTTATTCCCTCCTGTAATTTTAAGGGCTCTTTATTTATTCTGTCTGAGCTTAGTGGAAAAAGATTTTAAATACGACTTTAACGCTAATAATCTTGATAAACTTTCTAGCTGAGACATCTAATCCTGAGTATCTCCCTTGCTTTATAAGTAGAATGAAATCGCCACAGGTAGATAATATAGATTCAGTGTTTTTTGTTATATCTTCTAAAGAAATGAGGTACATGTTCCTGTATTAGTCACACGTCATCAATATAAAAATTAAGATATTCTCCACTTTTTTGTACTGAGCCTTCAAACTGCAGTGTGTTTTTGATATTTACAGTGCATCTCAATTCAGACGAGACATATTTCAAGAATTCAGGCACCACATATGGCTAGTGACTATCATACTGGACAGCAAAGCTAGCTCTATGGCGTTATGAAAGTCTGTTAAAAGAATTAATTTTGGAATTATGTATGGAAGTATGATTTCCCATAGATTTTGTTTGATACTTGGGAAAGTAAATTTATCATTTAGGCTTTTTTTATCATTTAGGGAGATTTTTTTAATATTTTATTTATTTATTTGACACACAGAGAGAGAGAGAGCACAGGCAAGGGGAGCAGCAGAGAGAGAGGGAGAAGCAGGCTCCCTGCTGAGCGGGGAGCCCAATATGGGGCTCGATCCCAGGATCCTGGGATCGTGACCCGAGCTGAAGGCAGACACTTAACCAACTGAGCCACCCAGATGCCCAGATTGGGAGCTTTTTAAATGTTTTCCGTATTCACCTAACTAAGCTAAATCTAGGACAAATTTAATTATATGTATAATCAGTACAAGTAAATTGCTATCTAATAAATGCTTTCTATTGTCAACCTGAATCTTGGTACTTGGATACCAGTCTCCATTATTTTGTATTTTGTGCTAAGGTGCTTTCTAATTAGATCAGTTTGATGAATTAACATTCCACCCCCTGATCTTTCCACCCACAGTGATTCAGCTTACCCCAAAACAAGATTTGTTCTCAGTAAACCCAAATTTCATTTTCTTAGCAATCCTGGAGGGTAACTGCCTGCCATTCCCTACAGGAAAGTCTTTGTAGAACTGATTATTGGTTAAGTTGCCTCTTCAGAATCCACAGCCCATCAATCCCCATCCAGGCAACCTGAGCAAAGTCATTTTTCCCCAGCAACAGATTCAGCCTGGTCCGGTGCACAGACTAAGCCAACAGCTACTCGCTGTGTGATTTTGAGAAATCCAAAAGGCCCTCATTAGCTCCTAACTAGTTCTCTCAGTTTTGAAAAACTGTCCCCCCCCACCTGCCCCCATATTTACTGTATTGGCATTCTCTTCCAGAACCACACTTTGCTGAAAAGGCAAATATGGTGTAACACATTCAATTCACTGGCGTTCGGTATACTCCAGGCACTAGGTGATAGAGAACCATTCATTTTAGATTGAGGGAGGAAATAAAAGAGCACGCAGGGTGCTCGTGAGATAGTATGATGATGAAAGTGACAAACCCAGAGGGTCTGGAGAGCACTAGTGACTTGGGAAAGATGTGGGCACACAAAGGAGGGTGATCAAAAAAGAAATACATGAAGGAATAGCACTATTTTATAATTATGTCTTGGGCTGCATTTTTCTAGTAGATCTGAAGTTGGGGATGTTTTGAAAATATTTGATTTGCTTATTCATTTGGAGCATTTGCACTACCCTACAGACTAAATTCTGGTAAGGTAGACTCTGGTATTTTTAAAAGGGCATTGATTAAAGAATTGAATAAGGGAAACTTTGTTTAATAGAGACAAAAAGTGAAATAACTAAGTCTACTTGAATCTAGTGTTATTTTGGTAATGAAGTAACCAAATAATTCACTGTATAGAAAATTTGGCATTTTTTTCTGAGACTTTCACAGAAAATATTCTACCCTCTTTTCTATTATTTTTTTCAGTGAGATATTAAATGCTCACTTTGGGAAAATGTTCAGAAAATCCTCTCTTAGAGTATAATTTTAATGTGTCAGAAACTGTAATTTGTGCCAGAGAACTAAGTGATAGGGGTCCATTGTGGGATTTTAAATATATCCTTAATGGTTTCTAAGTCCTTTTGTGAACTACATTAGTGTGAAATGTTATTTATTTAATCAAATAGAGCCATTACTCACAATAGGAAATGCACAACCCTATCTCTGCTGAGAAATGGAAAGAGCTTCTAGGGTAAAGAACAGAACAGAGCCGGAATTTAGGAGGGCAGATAACAAGACAAAACCGAATGAGTTTGATTGCTTCTTTTATGCCTAAGTTCACAAAATGGAGTCCATAGAAGAATTAGTTATCCAAATTCCTTTTCACATTGTGCCTCTCCAGTGAACTTCCCTCTTCAGAAGCTCCACAGCTGCTCAAACAACTGAATTCTGTGGTGAAGGGTTTTTGAGGCAAGTGCAGTACTGTGACCCAGGTCGGATTCCCGTCCTTTTCACATCCACGGGAGGCATCACCCCAGGCGCTGCCATGTGGGCTATGGAGCATGCTCTGAATGTTGAAAATGTTGCTCAAAGCAGAGCATCTTTATGAGGTAAAGGCATAGTAAGAATTAATTTTGCTTCTAGAAGGGAGTTATTATATATATGGGTATGGCAGAACAACAGAAGGTAAAATCTGCACCAAGAAAGTTAATACAGTAGTTAAAACCCAGGCTCTGAAACCTGACAGGTTCAAGTTTCAATTCGGCCACTTGCTAACTGGGTGTGAGCTAACTTTCATTGTTCCAAGGCTGTTTCATGTATCAATGCATCAAAGTAGCTGTTGAAAGATTATTATTCTCCATTTGAATGGTGAATAAACAGGCATAGAGAATGTAACTCTCCCACAGGTAGGAAATGAAGAGCCTGGTTTGAATGCAAAACAGTAATTGTTTTGGGCTTTAAGCAAATTGTGTTATGGCCCAGGCGACAGAGACTGCTTACTCTTGTTTCAGTTAATCAAACTTTCTTTTCTGTCTGATCATCTGTAAAACGGAAATAAATACAGGACCCACCTCATGGGGTTAAATGTTCACTCATTAACACAGTGAATTTAGCACAGTGCCTGAACCCCAGTAAATACTCAGTAAATGTAGTTTTACCCAAAGCATGCATTTCTTCCAGTCAGTCTCTAGAGAACAATTAATCTCTAAACGTTAATTAGTCAAGACTGCTAAATCTGTTTATTGGCTCAGACTTCCACAACATCTCACCTTAACAGTTGATAAATGTCTCAAGCAGGTGTTATCGGATATTGCAACTGTCAACTGTTACGATTGCATCGGTGGTGGTGAAAATGTCAACATGATACATGGAATGATTAATAATGCAGCAAAGAATAAATTGCTCAGAAGCATGAACCAAAGTCCCTAACGTGTGGAATGATTGCCTATACTTATCTGCTTCATCTGAATCTTTCTGAAGGACAAGATCTAGTCAAAGCAACCCAGATCTTATGCCAGGTGGCAATCTCAAAATACGCTTATGTAAGTCAGCACTCTTCAGACATGATTCTAGTGAGGGGACTGAAGGGACTGCAGAGTAGGTATGTGCACCTGCTACTTTGCATTTAGCAAACAAGTGATATGGAGAAGCAAAAAGAGGTTGTCCAGATAATACACTATGAGGAGTCATTATTGACCTAAATCTCCAGGGGTAAATTAGTAAAAGATACTGGGTTTTACACTGGACTTTCCTATTACAAATGATTGGGAAAACTTACTCAAGACCTATAAAGACATATATTTAGGTAAGGTATCCAAAGAACATGTATAGATAATGAGAAATAGGACAACTTTATAAGATAATCCATTTCAAAATTTAGGGTATCATAGACTTAAATGAGGATAGGCTTTTGATATACCATTTCCAGTATTTAGGGACTCAGGGTGATTAAGAGCACTGATCTGGAACCATGATTGGCCAGGGCTCAAACCTAGGCTCTGCCATTTATTATAAGCTGTCTGATTTTAAGCAAATTATGTAAATTCTCTTCACCCCCAATGTCCTCAACAACAAATGATGATGATAATAATAGCATCTACTTTTAGGTCGTTGTGAGTATTCAACAATTAGTATGTGAAAAAGGAACTCCAAAAACATTTAGAAGAAGTCTGACTCATTTTTTTTTTAATAAATGTGCTCAACAGGTTTTATTTTACATCTTAAGAAAATGTTATTAGTAGGTAGTGAAGTTCCTACAGGTGCATTAATACACTGAGAAAATATGTTAACTATGTAAGGTCACCAGGGTGCTATTTACTTTTCAAGTGTTATTTCTGTAATTGGCTAAATAGCTTCATCAAAGCACCTCATACAGCACCAGAAGAAAAAAAAAATTGCCAAGTGGAACTTAACAGATTAAAACAGTAATCAAATTGAGAAAAATTTAAACAAAAGGGATGAAATAGTTTAGCCTGTTATTCTTCCTTGATAAATCAAGGAGCAATGTAAATATTCATATGGAGAGATTTAGCAAAGATAAATATAAAGTGCCTCTTGCAGGATGTGACTATCATTAAGTGAGGATACAATTACAAATTAAGGAATTACAATCTAGTCAGCAGTCTTAAGAACACAATTTCATTATGCTTTGAAAGGAAAGATAAATAGAATTTAGGGTAACCACATAATGTTGCTACTAAAGAAAAGTCAAATTATCAAGCAAAGAAAACATTATTATTCTCTTCTGTTATATAGCCCATTTTGTTCGGAAGCACTGTATTTGGCAAAATGAAGTAATTTGGAGAGAGAGAATATTATAAAAGATATGAATTCTGATGACAAACATAATAATTTTCTATTTAATTGTTCTGCCTGTAATTGACCTAGAAAGAACAGCAAAGGTACTTATTTTCATTCTAAAGATCACATACCAAAATGATAATAACTAGAACAGAAACCAATTATTTTTACCTATTAACCAGGCTAAAACAGGAAGTAATAATGTTGAAATGCATTAGTCACAATATATCATAAATCCAGCTTTGCAAGGAATAATTGCTCAATAACTGGCTTGCAGATTTCCAGAAGCTACAATTCTGTGACCATATTAGCATGTTCCACCAGTAGGTTTTTGTAACATGAATTTTATGACCTACCTGACCTTGAAAAATGTTTAATTACAGATTCCACAAAGAAAATAAGAAGACTTTATCAATCCATATATTATTACAAATATAAATTGTGGGCCTTTAAACAAGTTTGAATAAGGAATTTTTCACTACGCTTCCTCAATACTCACTCTGCATTGACACCCTGTCATGGATATATATGTTTTTTACACATTAAATTTGCATTTAAAGCATCTTTGGCAAGCAAGATGCCAACAGGATTCAGGCAGTGAATAAGAAGTTCCTGGGGGCGCCTGGGTGGCTCAGATTGTTAAGCATCTGCCTTCGGCTCAGGTCATGATCTCCAGGTCCTGGGATCGAACCCCATGTGAGGCTCCCAGCTTGGCAGGGAGTCTGCTTCTCCCCGTCCATCTCCCTCTGCCTCTCCCCCTGCTTCCCTCAAATGAATGAATAAAATCTTAAAGAAAAAAAAAAGAAGTTCCTGTAAGTAGCTATGCCATGAAGAATCACTCCAATTCTCTTATTGACCTGAAAGTCCTGCTGTAAAGAGAGGAGACTCTTCACTGAGAACAGCCCTGGACACTTGACCCTCAGATTTGCCAGGACAAGAGGACATCCTCTCTGTGGATTGGACCTGGGACTTAGTCCCACTTTCCACATTAAAACACAATCTACCAACCCTGGATCATAGTCTGTATCCACAGCCCCTTCATTATTTGCAGCCTAACAGGACTGGATACATCCCAACTTCTGTCCATTAAAGTTACATTTAAGATATCTGAGCTCCCTAAGCACTTATAAAGAAGACATCCAAATGGCCAAAAGACACCTGAAAAAGTGCTCAACATTGCTCAGCATCAGGGAAATCCAAATCAAAACCTCAATGAGATACCACCTCACACCAGTCAGAATGGCTAAAATTAACAAGTCAGGAAACGACAGATGTTGGCGGGGATGCGGAGAAAGGGGAACCGTCCTACACTGTTGGTGGGAATGCAAGCTGGTGCAGTCACACTGGAAAACAGTATGGAGGTTCCTCAAAAAGTTGAAAATAGAGCTATCCTATGACCCAGCAATTGTACTACTGGGTATTTACCCCAAAGATACAAATGTAGGGATCCGAAGGGGTACGTGCACCCCAATGTTTATAGCAGCAATGTCCACAATAGCCAAACTGTGGAAAGAGCCAAGATGTCCATCAGCAGATGAATGGATAAAGAAGATGTGGTATATATATATACAATGGAATA
>NW_028016812.1:0-727 GCF_054177405.1 Leptonychotes weddellii
TGGCTCAGTTGGTTAAGCAACTGCCTTCGGCTCAGGTCATGATCCTGGAGTCCCGGGATCGAGTCCCATATCGGGCTCCTTGCTCAGCAGGGGGTCTGCTTCTCCCTCTGATCCTCCCCCCTCTCATGCTCTCTCTCTCTGTCTCATTCTCTCTCTCAAATAAATAAATAAAATCTTTAAAAAAAAAAAAAAAAAAAAACAGATACTTATTAACTCTTACCATGAATCACCTGCATGAGACCCTGGGGATATAGCCAAGAAAAGGCAGACAAAGTCTTTGAAATCATTTCGTAGTCTAAAGGGGAACTGTGATGCTGTTCTGTATGGGCATTTATTTAGATAAAAATAATGTATAAACATTTCACAAATAAATGAGTGAAACCAGTACAGTCTGTTGTATGTTCAAGAAATGAACTTCATCTAAGAGCTCGGATGGGAGAGATGGTGGACAGTGGCACGATGGACCCAGGATGGGCAAGGGAGCCTCTGTTCCCAGAAAGTGACATTCGAGCTGAGACCTAAAGATGAGAAGGTTCCACACATGAACACTAATTTTCTGTGATCTTGACCAGTGCTCAGTGGGGCATCTCAGCAACATCTGTGAGTTGTAAAAGCGATGGTAAGAAAGGAGGAAGAGGATAAATAATACTAATATTACTTAACATTTGTTAAGTACATGTAACCTGGGCAGTGTTTGAAGGACCTTACTTGCAAATTAACTCATTTA
>NW_028016813.1:0-727 GCF_054177405.1 Leptonychotes weddellii
CTGTTTCCAAGGAAGTATCTTGGGGAGTCCAGGAGGGCATCCTCATATTTGTCCCTGCTGGGGATGCTTTTGACAGCTGTTTTGTTAGATGGACAATGACTTCTTTTAAGGGCATATTCTCAGAAAAGAGGGCTTCCTGTCCCTGCATGTGGACATGGACCTGTTACAAAAAAACAATGATCACTTATATAGTCTTCATTAATGTGTCTTTCCTAATGAAAAACGATGAAGGAGCACCTGGGTGGCTCAGTCAGTTAAGCATCTGCCTTTTGCTCAGATCATGAACCCAGGGTCCTGGGATTGAGTCCCACATCGGGCTTCCTGCTCAGTAGGGAGTCTGCTTCTTCCTCTCCCTCTACCCTTCCCTCCTGCTCTGGCTCTCTCTCAAATAAAATCTTTAAAAAAATATATGAATACTAAAGTTTTCTGAGGGAAGATCCAGCTCTTGTCCAGGCATTCTCATCCTTGAGGTTTTGCCCAACTGACAACTTTTCAGTGAGTTCTTCCACCATCTCTCCAATGAAACTCAATGAAATAAATATGTTGGTTCCTATATTATGTCCCACTGAAAGAATGACTATAACACTTTATTTTTGCTCACTTTGGTTGCGAAAAATTTCCCTTGGTGAGGAATAGTGTGATCTGACAAATAACTGCATCTACAATAACTTCTTTCTCTACTTCCAGCTATCTCCTACTGACTACTTATTCCTTACTCTTTTTGGCC
>NW_028016814.1:0-727 GCF_054177405.1 Leptonychotes weddellii
AATTATTGAGGGAAAATGACCATGTTAGAGTCCCTACTATCATCAACTATCTTCACCTCAGTAGGGCCTTGTGGAAAGTGATATGCCTCCCATAATGGAAGATAGGAAAAGAGTTGGTTTATTTATGCAAGTACTCTAGTCACCTGCCTATGGGTCACTTTGGGGGTAGGGACAATGGCTTTTGGGAGCCCACAGAAATGAAAGAAGTCTGTGCACATTCGTGCATTTCATCTGCACTCCAGAATGGTAATTTCTGCTCTGACATGGATGAACTGGGAACCTCAGGCAAGTTGGCACCCTCAGGTCTTTTCTTGTGTCTGAAAGCACAGTGATGCAATCTAGAGTGCGTGTATGTGTATATATACACACACTGGTACATCTGTAGTAGTACAGAAAGATAGTTGTATATGTAAAGTACATATAAAAAATGTAGTAGTGTACATTCAGTACATAGAGTGTCAAATAATCAGGAAGCCTCTTCTTTTACAGAGGTCCAGAGATAACATACCTTCAGTTTCCAGGTTGGGTAATCTGGCTGCTTTGCAATGACATCAAAGACTGATGATCTCTCAACTTTCTGCTCTGCTGCTTTTAATTTATTGGCTCCTGCCCTCGGCGTTGCAAAGTAGTTGCAGCAGCTCCAGACAGCACATTTGCACATAACATCCACAGGTGAAAAAAGAGAGGAAAGTGCTCTTAAAAGACCCCCAGATTTCCCCTCACATCC
>NW_028016815.1:0-727 GCF_054177405.1 Leptonychotes weddellii
CCTGGTTGGCGGAGAGCCTGCTTCTCCTTCTCCCTCTGTCTGCCGCTCTGCCTACTTGTGCTCTCTCTCTATCTGTTAAATAAATAAATAAAAATCTTTAAAAAAAAAAAACAGAAAGAAAGAAAGATGTTAAGAAAATGGAAAGTGATCTTTTTTGGTCAAGCAGAGTCCCAGAAACAGGAGAGTCTTGGAAATACAAGCTGCCTGCTTGAGAGAGGGCAGCTCATTCTATTCTGCACACTCCTGGGCTGAAGGTCAGGCTGGAAGGAAGAGGAATGGTGAGGTCTGGGGAGCTTTGCTTTTGGAAACAGAGACTGGAAGACTCTGTTTAGACCCTTTAGACTATGACCTTTTGAATTCTATAAACTATGTGTTGTTTACTTACAGTGAACTAATGTTTCCCATGCCATGGGAATAGCTATAAAACCCTTCCTAGGAAAAATGATTCAGTTTCCTTTGACTTAATTTTGGCTTTGGTGACAACCCTGGAATGAGGAGGGGAACCCTGGCTTCATCCCTGGAGTTTGCAGCAAAGATAAGAGATTCCAGCCTCTGAGTAAGCCCAGGAAAGAAAGAGCCTTGGGGGCTGGGTCATGGAAAGATCTGTGAGACTTCATTTTATTCCTTTCCTATTTTATTCCCAACCTAGATATTAATTTTCTTTTTCAGGTGTGTTAGTTTTTCCCTCCCCATTTGGGCTCCAGGCTCTTTTTTTTTTTTTTTTTTT
>NW_028016816.1:0-727 GCF_054177405.1 Leptonychotes weddellii
GTGGCAAGAGATGAAGAGTCAAGAGATGAGGAGGCCAAAAGGGAAGAAAACAGATCATTAAAGTAGACTTGGTAAGTTAAACAATGAGGGAAGCCCCGAGTCCCATGAGAATACAAAGGAGGGCCCTGACCTAGACTGGAGGGTTGGAAACGGTCTCCTGGAGGAGGTGACATCTCCTAAAGGGCACCCTGCCCTGGCCGAAGGCACCCGTTGAGCGCATCTGGATGCTGCTGAACATCTGCGGCTCCTCTGTCCGCCTCCAAGGTGGCTGACTCAGTCTTATTCCCTTACCTCCCAGCTGACCCTCAGTTCCTCCTCCTGGCATGTTCCCTTCCGCCACTGAACCTTTCACATGGCATCCCTCTTCTGACAGTATTCTGTGGCTCCCAGTTAATGACTTTCTTTGTTTAGACCTTGGCTCAAATGGGGCTTCCTCCAGGTAGCTTCCGTTGACCTCCCTGACTAGGTCAGATCTCCACATCAGAGACACTCCTAGAACTTTGTACCCCTATTTTATAGCCCCGACTGCATTATATGACTATTCAATTCCCAGCTCCTACAGATCAAACACAAGGTTAAATGAATAGCTGAATGACTGCATGAATGCATAATCAATGAATAAGGCAGGACAATATGTATGTTAATCCTGAAAGACTATGGAAATCACAGCTTCTTTCTATTTATTTATTTATTATTTAAAGTTTTTTTTTATTTATTTGATAGAGAC
>NW_028016817.1:0-727 GCF_054177405.1 Leptonychotes weddellii
TTTATTTCATTGTTTTGTTCTTTACCACAATTTGCAACTAGTTGAGAGAAAACCAAAGGAACTTTGGAAAGGCAAATAATAAGTATAACTTAAGGTTTATTCAATAGCTGAAATTTCACTCTGTTCTGAATCTATACAGATAAAATGTATATTTTACAACCCATCAAGAAATCTGTAAGTCTAGCACTATAAAGATTTTTAAGAATGTTAATTTGAGTTATTCAGCCTGTGGCTTCACTTCATTGATTTTAAAATCTTACTTCAGTGTCTGTCAGCTTTTTCATATCTCTGTAGATTTATTGCCATTTTCTCCTTTTGTCAGTGGAAGACCATTCCCAGGCCATTATCCCCCTGCCCTAATCACCTGTGTCAGGTCCCAGACAACTAGGGACAGCCCCTATCCCCAAAGCCACTGACATTATCCAGTCCTACCCAGTCCTAAGTTTGCTCATCCTGCCTTGCCATCTCTTCCAATGGAATCCATAATAAAGGCTCTTGCCTACATTGTATCCCACTCCCTCCGCCTCCTAAGCAGCGCTGGTGCTTCCCCATGTGGCTCTCTGTGGCATGGCATGCCCTCTCTTAGGAATTGTTGGGAAAAAACTATCTTTTCCATGGCAAACATCTCCTGATCTGTTGGCCTCACCATATCTAAAATAGTAGTAAAACCTACATTTTAAAACCCCTGGATCTTTGTGCACCCATGTGGGGAAGAGAAAAAAAAAAA
>NW_028016818.1:0-727 GCF_054177405.1 Leptonychotes weddellii
TGGTGATGGGTATTAAAGAGGGCACGTACTGCATGGAGCACTGGGTGTTATACGCAAACAATGAATCATGGAACACTACATCAAAAACTAATGATGTAATGTATGGTGATTAACATAACATAATAAAATAAAATTTTAAAAAGCTGATAGATGATAGATTGATATAAATATAGATTGAAACTAATTTATGTAGGTTCTCAGGGACTTTATTAGCCTGTGTTAATAGAAATGTGTTTATATCCTGCATCTTCTATTAGGAAATGACCAGAGCCTGGTCTCAATGTCATCACTTTCCTGGAATCTCTCTTTCTTTTTAGATTTTCTTCTTTCTCGGAACACCCAATTTAGCCCAAATTCATTTAGGCTAATTTTTTAGTTGTTGCTTCCAGATATTTAAGCCCCAGTGATGCTTGACGCCAGTGAGGTTTCCAGCAAAGGTGGGGGATCTGACACGAAGTCAGACCACATCTGCTCCTCGTGGAATAGGATCGTTCAGGAACATCTTTCAGGAATGTTGCAGTTAGGGTTCCGAGACCGGCACTAGCAGGCAGGAAGTTCAGCAGCTGTGGAAGAAGAGGAGAGGGAAGGCAGAGGGAGTGTGCAGGGGGGAGGCTGTGCTGCAGTGCAAGCTCAGCAAAGGCTGTACCCCACCCCACGGGGAGCTCTGCAACCGGCACAGAGTTTCAGAGTTGCCAGGTTGAGGCGGGAGAGCCAGCCCTTATGCCCC
>NW_028016819.1:0-727 GCF_054177405.1 Leptonychotes weddellii
TTGCAATGACCTCGCTTGGGGATTAGTGTTCCAGGCCTTGGAGGTTAGTATATGCTCTGACCGGAATGCAGGAAGGCTTGTTCTAGTCTTCTGTAAAGTTGTTTAGATAACTTATTGTAGTGATAACATAGTCACTACCCCCCCACCCCTTTCTGGCACAAAGGTGCCATCCAGAGGGCTGTTAAATATTAAGACACTTGACCTCACCACAGTGCCCACTGCACATCCTCTTACTCTATAAAATCTGTAGGCTAAGATCCAGACTTTGCAGAGAATAGCTGCACAGCACCTGGATTGTTGCCCGCCTGATCCCCCATCAGTAAGTTACCTGAATAAAACTCCGCATAAACTGTATGGAGTCACGTGCCTCATTTTCCTGGTCTCAAAGTGCCTTCTCAGTTTGGAGGATAATTTACCGTCCCTCTTCTACCTTCAAACAGTTTGCCACAGACCCTTGGGTCTCATGGGCTTCACCCCATCAGTCTTCAAAACCAGATGCTTTGGGGGTTTATCTCTCAGGTGCTGGTCTTAAAAGTTGGGGTGCCTGATATGGAGTATGAGCCCTTCACTCCTCAGGGAGAAACTTTGGATTTTGAGTTCTCTCCTACTGTGGCTGCCTGCTGGCTGTGGGGCTTACAGTGAGATTGTTTCCTACCTGTTTCCATGTGGCTTCTCCCTCTTTTGCCCTGTGTAAAGGGGTCTGCCAGTTTTAGCTTTTTTTTTTTTT
>NW_028016820.1:0-727 GCF_054177405.1 Leptonychotes weddellii
CATATGATATGACTAATAATAGTGATAAATGGTATATGCTCAAGAGCAGCTACTTCCTCTGCTCCAAGTAGACCTGACCCTTGTTGAGTGTGGGAGTATGGTCTTATTTCTTGATGTTTAGTAGATACTTTACAAATATTTGTTGAATGAGTTAAGAAAAACGGTCCTGTATACACATCCACTTTGAATTCCTTTAATGTACTACACAAAGTGATTGTGATGAATCAAAACAACTGTCATGTTTTCAGTTGTGCACACACCATCCTCTTAAGTCAGGCAGTAGTATGTGGGTGGGATTAACTTCTGGATTGGTGGAGAGTCAACCAATTGATGACCTTAGTGAACTCAGTCTCCCACAAAAATAAGGAAAATATGTGAAAACAACAAAAACAACCATTTCAGAACTCTGGAAATTAACCAAAGACATAAAACAAACTGGCAGGTATATATTTAAGAGAAAATACCGGTTTTAGGTAAAAAAGGAGGGTCCTTGATATTTTAACCTGAAGCTATTTCCATCCTCTCCCCTTTCTTAGCTTAGTGGCATGGTAGTTGCCAGCAACCATGCAACCAATGAGGATTGATATCTTTTGGAGCTCTGTTAAATGTTTTATCCCCAGAACACAGTAAATACATCCCCCCCCCCCAAATTTGTGGTTTCCTGGAAAACCTCTTTTTCCAGGGTGTTACGGCTATTTGATTTAACTTAGAGCTCAGTTTGATGGAA